>NC_056734.1:976901493-977201493 GCF_019279795.1 Protopterus annectens | reverse complement strand
AAAAAAAACAAAAAAAACAAACTAGTGCCAAAATCATGAACCAAATCTAAACACCAAAAAATGCATGACTGTATCTTTTGGGAAATCATCTACCCCAGGGAACTATTAACATTGACAATACCCACCTAAGAGCTGACCCAGTTCAAGATTGAGGAACTTGACAGTGACCTAATTTTTGATCATTGTGTCCACTGTTGTAGGAAAGTCATTCCATATTGCACAGCTTATAAACAAAGGGATAATGTCTAGCTCTAGGGTGTCACTGTCACCCTTTCCTCAGCCCTCATTAGGCCAATCATTGAACATAATGCCCCCTTTGGCATGCATCTGTCCAGACACATGTAAAAATTGCAACACCCACAGATACACCTTACTAAAAGGATACAAAGCCTAAACACATCCTACATAGACTGACTCAAAGCCATGTCACTATATTCAGAATTCTACAGACTTGCTAAGAGGTAACGTGCCTGGCATACAAGGCATCCTCCAACCTATTAATGCTAAATTTACTACACATCAGCAAGTCAAATGGCATCAGAAATACTCTGTCTAGGGATCTACACCTCTTTTGCCTTAACAAAACAGTCTGGAGGGACAGGTACATCTCTCACTCTGGAACAGACTATCCACCCACACAAAACAAATTTCATCCATGTTTATATTCAAGGGCAGCTAGGATCTATGGGAATAACAAAATGTACCCCAGGACTGTCCCTTGTACTATTAATGGACACAGGCAGCTCCTAAATTGCTTTAGCACATGCATGGGTCTCCTCAAATTAACTACGGTATGATCCGAGTTAGTCTCATTAGGGTAATATCAACCATAGGATGGGTAAGGTCAATTTCTAACCAAATTTATTTTATTTATTTTTATATTATTTTACATTTGTTGACGGGGATAGTCCGACTGGATGCATGTCCATTTTCAGCGGAGGCCCGGGGAGAAAAGCTCCAAGGGTAAGCAGATACAGCATTACATAATACCAGCATTACATATTACAAACAGACTATTTACAGAGATTACATAAGTAAGCAAGTTAAACAAGTTCCACAGGTTACAGTTAATCCTGAGCACAAGTCAGGATTAAATTAAATTACACAGTAAACTGGTTAACAGATTTTTACACATTCTAGAGAGAGTTAGCCAGGCTTGATGCATTGACATAGCCAGTTAAGTGACAAATGTTGTTTAAGTCTAGTTTTAAATTGACCTAAGGTGGAAAGTAAGGTAATAGCTGGAAGAGAGTTCCAGGATCTACTTACAGAGCTTGCAAAGAGAGAATCACCGGCTGTGTTATTAATTTTGCTAGTAGTTTGTTAGAGGATTGAAGCAGTCTAGGATTGTTGTAGGGGGTGATAATATTTAAGTGCAGGAGTATTGTCCGGATTATAGAGGATTTTATAGGCCATAATCAGTTGGTTATACTGGACTAGGCTGGGTAGTTCAAGCCACCCAAGCTGATTTAGATTGATGCAATGATGTGTCCTAAAAGGCAGCCCAGTGGCAAACCTGGCAATGTGGTTGTAGCAAATTGAGAGTTTAAGGACAGTCTTGTTTAAATTCGAGAGTAGAGGGGATGCATACAGAAGGGTTGAAAGAAGGTGAGAGTGAGCTATGGCAATTTTAGCTGGAGGGGTTAGGAAGGCTTTCATTCTGTAAAGTGACCCTAGTTTTTTATTGATGGTTTTGATAGTTTGGTTAACATGTAGGTCAAATTTTAGATTGTCTATGATGACACCTAATAGTTTTGTAGATGGGTCAGGGGAGATTATTGTGCCATCATATGATTTTATGGTAAAGGTGAAAGCGGTAGACCTACGTGTTGATGAAAATAACAGCATTTTAATTTTTTTGGGATTTAGGATCAGACGATGTTCAGAAAGCCAGTTTTCTATGGTCTGGGTAGCTGACCATAACTCTACTGGAGATATGGCTGAGCAAATCAGAGTAGAGTCATCAGCATATTGGATACAGCTGACTTTTGGGAGCAGTATAAAGGTAGTTAATGAAGATGGAGAACAGCAAGGGCCCTAGTATAGAGCCTTGTGGTACTCCAAGGGTGTTAGGTAGAAGGTTAGAGAGTTTGTTCTGCCAGAGGACAGCCTGCTGTCAACCATTCAGGTAGGATTGAAACCATTGGAGGGCTCCAGTATCTAGACAATATTTGCAGGGTGTGGATTAAAAGTTGGTGATCAACCATATCGAATGCCTTGAAAAGATCCAAAACGAGGGCTGAGGATATATAATTATTGTTGCAATTATGGCTTATGGTGTTAGTAAAGGCTAGGAGGGCTGAAGTAGTGCTGTGATGAGGACGGAAGCCATGCTGAGTGTCTGCCATAAGGCGATTTTGGATTAGGTGGTGCATGAGTTGTCTATGAATACATTTTTCCATAATCTTTGCAAGTGGAGAGAGTATAGCTATTGGCCTATAATTGGAGAATTCAGTACAGCTGCCTCCTTTGTGAAGTGGGATTACATAGGATATTTTCTAGATGGTGTGAATTTTAGCTTCTACTATGGTTCATAGGTTCATAGGTTCATAGGTTCATACTAGGCTATCTGCCCAAGGGCATTTATAAGCCTAGCCCATAGTTATGTGGCTTTCGCCACCCCTTTAGTTTGAATAAAAACTATGCCTATCATTTTGCTGTGCCTCTGTCAAGCAGTGACGCTGAAGTAATCCCTGGGGTATATCTGCAATCTCCCATCCATTGGTCAAGATTCCTCTTGAACAAGACCAGAGAGGTGCTCTGCCTCACATGTACCGGGATTTTGTTCCACAGCATAGGGAGTCTCTGGGTGATGAATCTGTCCCTCCAGCACGTTCTATTTATAACCGTGTCAAGGTTTAAGTCTCCGCCCTTGTGGTTCTGAGGGATCTAGATTTTTGAGGTGAAGCATATTCATCAAATCTGGGTTTGACATGGCCTTATATGTCAGGCACAGGTCACCTCTGAGCAAGCGGTATGAGACTGAATAGAGCTGGAGTTCTTTCAGTCGGGCAGCATAAGACATATTTTGAGACCCTTTATCCTTTTGGTGAGGAACTTTTGGGGCCTTTCAAGCTGCAGCAGGTGTCTGGTCAGATACATTCGAACGGGCATTGTACTCAATCATAGGTCTAATAAGTGATGAGTACAGGGGACGATGACCTCCCTTGATCTAGATGTGAATCCCTTCATGATCAGGTGGGTGATAAAGAAGGTTTTCCTAACTACTTTAGCAACATGAGTGTCAAACGAAAGGCTACTGTCAACCTGGGTCCCCAGATCTCTGATGACTTTTCTGTGCTCAGTGGATTGCCACCTATATGGTAGCTAGGGTAGCCTTGTTTTTCCCAAAGGGTATGACTATGCATTTTTGGCGTTTAACTTCAGGCCATGGCTCTGGCACCAGTTATCCATTTCTGTGAGGCCCTTCTGGAGGATATCTGTGTCAGATGTGTTTTCGACTATGGCCCAGTTTGCAGTCATCTGCAAACTTTGTCAGCCATAACCCTCCTGTGTTTGCTTGTACTTCAGAAAAGTAGATGCCGAACAAGAGTGGACCCAGGACTGAGCCCTGTGGGACACCACTTGTGACAGGCTTTGAGTCTGACATGGCTCCAGCAACTCTGACCCTGTGGGTTCTGTCACGTAGCCAGTTTGCAACCCATCTTGTGATGTATGGGTTTACATTCAAGCTGATGAGTTTTTCGATGATACCTGAGTGGGGTATTGTGTCAAGGCCTTTGCCAGGTCGAGGTAGGCTGTATGGACTGCCTTTCCTCATCAATGGCCTTGGTGACTGTCTCAAAAAGTCAACCAAGTTTAAGAGGCAGGATCTGCCTTTGACAAAGCCAAACTGAGTTGGATCCAAAGTCTGCAAGTTCCTATGTCTTTATTTATGAGTTCCATTATGATCCTCTCCATGGCTTTGCAGATAAGGCTTGTCAAGCTAATGGGGCGGTAATTTCCAGGGTCTGTGGAGGCACCGCCCTTATGAAGTGGGACCACAGTCGCGTCGCCACTCCTTGGGTACGTATCCTGAGGTGAGGCTAAGATTAAACAGCTGTCCTAACTGTGGGTTTAATTCCTCATTGAGTTCATGAAGCACACAGCCGGGGACACCATCTGGTCCCATGGATGCTGTGTTTTTTGCCTTAGTGAGGGCAGTTCTCACCTGGGCGTTGGAGATGTTTGGGGGGCTACAATCCTCTGGAATAGATATCTCTCCTTTTGGGGGAGAGGGGGGGGAGAAGTTTGCACTGAACCTGTCAGCCAGTATGTTGGCAATGTGTGTAGGTTCAGTAATTTTCACATCATTTTGAACTAATTCTGAGCATATCTGGGAGTTTCCTCCTAGGTTTCTAACATAGCTAAAGAAGGCCTTATGATTCTCTTTAGAGTCCTTGGCGATTTTCTCTCAAAATTTGCCTTGGATGATTTTATGAGAGCTCTTAGTTTTTACTTATAATGATCAAAGGTGTCTTACCTTTCAAGGATTTTGCTCTATCTTGTAGTAGCTTCCTCCTTTTGTTGTAGAGCTTGTTTATGGCTGGGGTCCACCAGACTGGACGCTTGCCTTTGGTACAGAGAGTCTTAGTTTTGTTTGGGATTGCCTGATCCATGCAGTCCTGTAGGTGCTGGTAGAAGGCATTTGTAAGTGATTCAGCGGTTTGAGTAATGTTTACCACTGGCTCAGGGGCCTTAAAGGAGACCACACTAGTTTTTAGAAGTGTGAAATCGGCTTTTGAGAAGTTTTTCACTGTGGTCTTTTTGTTTCAGGTGGGGCGGGATGAGGACCTCCAGCGAGATTAGTTTATGATCTGATCTCACCAGTGAGGGGTATACTTCGGTGTTGAACATTTTGATCCCATGTTCGTGATGATGAGATCAAGTATGTTTTCTCCTCTTGTGGGGATGGTGACTAGTTGTTCCATGGCATTTGAGTTTATGAACTCCAGGAATCTTTGGGTTAGAGTGTTCGGGCTTGAGTAGTGTTCCCAGTCTATATTAGGGTAGTTAAAGTCACCTAGTATGATGGTGTTTGGAGATACATTTATCCCCTCCAATGTTTTCAGGAAGGCCATGTGAGGTTCCTGAGTTTGAGAGGGTGGCCTGCAACATGCTACAAATTGCAGAGCAGTCTTGCCTATGGTTAATTGCACCTGGATGGTCTCCGATGCATCATGCGTTGCCACCAACCTTGAGGTGTGGGTGTCCTTTATGAATATGGACACCCCTCCTTTCTTGGTGTTGTCCGGATTTTGGGGCGGAACGCATGATATGAGGTGAAACCTGTTAGTGCTGGGGTGCTCTCAGGAGCCTTGAACCAGGTTTCTGTCACAGCACAGACATCGATGTTCTCCATATTGAGAAGGGCCTCGAGTGCGTGCATCTTGAGATTGAGACTTCTGGCATTGAGCAGCATTACCCTTAGTTTTTTCCTTTTGGTGTTCTAGGGTGGTAGGTTTAGAATTTGAGCCTTGCCTAAAAAGGCACTATGGGGTGGCAAGAGCCTTTGCCAATATCCGAAGCCCAGGGTGACAGGTGCAAGCCGTCCCTTGAAGCAGCGTGGCTTGTCCAGCATGTCATCCCAGGCAGACAGACATTGGATCCCCTTTGAATGACACCAGAATTTAAGCCAATTATTAAAGCTGATCATCTTATCACTGTATTGTGGCATCATTCTAGGTGAAGGTAGGATACTGCTCAAGGTCAGGGTCATACCTGCCTGGGCTACATAATCAGAGAGCTCCTCGATGTCCCTTTTCATATAGTCCAAGGAGGTGCGTCTCAGGTCGTTGACACCAGCGTGGACAATGACTGAGTCGTACTTGTACCTGCTGTTGAGAGACCTGAGTGCTTGCGTTATGTGGCGGATTCTAGCGCCTGACAGGCAGCTTACTGTGACCTTCTCTTTACTCAGTCTGGTGAGCGGGACGTCAGTGTGTCTGACTATGGAATCACCAATGACAAGTGTGTCTGGCATTTTGTTTGGCCTTAAGGGCTGTGACTGTTTGACACTCTGACTGTGTGGTCTATGTGTTGCATGTGTTGGGTCGTGAGGTGGTAGTTGTTTGGGTGTCTGCTTTGGTGGCCTCTGCTGTTTTGGTAAATTTTTGATCAGAGCCTCCGAGTATGTCTTTGTGTGAGTATGTGTATGATTTGAAGTTGTGATGGTACCATGTGTGACTGGGTATGTATTGTGTGTGGTTACCTTCTCCTCCTGTCTGGTCTTGCCAGTCCTATGTTGAGAGAGCTCAGCCTCCAGTTTGGCCGTATAGTTGCATCTCTCGCATGTATTTGTGTTTTGTGGGAGAAGGAGAGGATTGTCTGTGTACATGAGGCAGTTGTAACATTGCCTCAATATTCCCAGGTTCACCAGTTGAGCTGGAGAGGACACTAGCAACTGATCCTCGACATACTAGAAGTAGTAGATAAAGAGACTTTCAAAGGACTCCGGGAAGTGGGTTTTAGGCTGGTGGGGTACTATCTATAATAAGAGTGCTTTATCAAGGTGCAAGTACTGTAGGAGTAAGTGCTAGGCTTTACAGATAGAGAATAGTCTACTTGGGAATCAAGTAGAGATGAACTTTTCAGTTATAGGATATGCTGGTTAGATCAGCAGTACAGCTCGAGGAAGGTAGTTTTAAGGGAAAATTGGAAGAGTGGAATTTAGATGGCCCAAATAGTTTAACCTTGTTTAACCGCTGCTCTTGTGTGCAACAGTGGTAACTCAGCTAAATCAGCTTACGCGTTTAGCGTGTTTTATAGCAGGGGCTGAAGGAGCTAGGAATTGGCCCAAAAGCGACCAATGGACTACTAGTTTCTGGCTGAAACTTCACCAAATCAGACAAAAGGCAGCTCAGTGCTTCCCACTCCCACTGGTAAGCAAAGAAACTTCCCTCCTTCCTAATAAGGCAATGGATCAGTAACAGGAACTAAAACAAAGCCCAGGGATCAGCAACTCTGAAACTGGACTACTCTAGTTCAGTAAGGCGGGAAAACAAGAGATTTTTTTTTGTTTTATTACAGAAACAAGGAAAAAACAGACAGTAAATGCTGTAAATCGGCTAGCGCACTTTAGTGTGTAGCCTACAGAAACAATTTGCAACAATTAGTAACTTAAAGTGCAATAAACAGTGTAAAATGCAGAAATCACTTAAAGTAGCAATAAAACAGGCGAAATGCAGTTGCTAGCTTAAATAACAGTGGGAAAGCCACAAAAAATACTTATATCTGGTAGAAAGTCACTCTTAGCTCTCTGCTGCTTGGATCACTCTGCAGGCCACCACGAGGATCTGTGCTGAGTTGGTACAAGCTGGAAAACGCGTGTTTAGCGTGTTTTATAGCAGGGGGCTGAAAGGAGCTAGGAATTGGCCCAAAACAACCAATGGACTACTAGTTTCTGGCTGAAACTTCACCAAATCGGACAGAAAGGGCGCTCAGTGCTTCCCACCCCCACTGGTAAGCAAAGAAACTTCCCCCCCCCCTAATAAGGCAATGAATCAGTAACAGGAACTAAAACAAAGCCCAGGGATCAGCAACTCTGAAACTGGACTACTCTAGTTCAGTAAGGCAGGAAAACAAGAGATTTTTTTGTTTTATTACAGAGACAAGGAAAAAAACAGACAGTAAATGCTATAAATGCTGTAAATCGGCTAGCGCACTTTAGTGTGTAGCCTACAGAAACAATTTGCAACAATTAGTAACTTAAAGTGCAATAAACAGTGTAAAATGCAGAAATCACTTAAAGTAGCAGTAACACAGGCGAAATGCAGTCGCTAGCTTAATAACAGTGGGAAAGCCACAAAAATACTTATATCTGGTAGAAAGTCACTCTTTTAGCTCTCTGCTGCTTGGATCACTCTGCAGGCCACCACGAGGATCTGTGCTGAGTTGGTACAAGCTGGAAAACGCGTTTAGCGTGTTTTATAGCAGGGGCTGAAAGGAGCTAGGAATTGGCCCAAAACGACCAATGGACTACTAGTTTCTGGCTGAAACTTCACCAAATCGGACAAAAAGGCCGCTCAGTGCTTCCCACTCCCACTGGTAAGCAAAGAAACTTCCCTCCTTCCTAATAAGGCAATGGATCAGTAACAGGAACTAAAAACAAAGCCCAGGGATCAGCAACTCTGAAACTGGACTACTCTAGTTCAGTAAGGCAGGAAAACAAGAGATTTTTTTTTTTTACAGCGACAAGGAAAAAAACAGACAGTAAGTGCTATAAAAACAATTCACATGCATTGCAAGCTGGCACACTTGAGTATGTAGCAATATTAGTCCACACACAGTATGAAAAAAATGTAATTAAATTAAAAAGGACTAAAAGCAAGTGCAGAAAGGGTTTATTAGAGAGAATGCGTTAAAGAGAAGGGACTGGGGGAGTGTCCTAGATCAAATCTACAGTGGGGCGGGCACTGCAAAAGCCACCAAATTTAAACTACATCCAAGAAGGGTTCGACTAATTAGTATTGAGACGGGGTATGCAATAGCATCAGCTGATTTTTGTAGGTACTCGGAAGGGAGTTGATCAGCAGAAAGTGTAGTGGGTTTTGATTTTTTGATCAAGGTACGGATAAGTGAAGTGGCGACTGGTTGGAAGCTGAACATGAGTAGGTTTCTAGGGGTGCTACTTTCAGGACCAGGGGAGCTAGGAGGTAGTTGGGCTAGCTAGGGCTTGAATTGTCTCAGTAAAGAATTGGTTAAAACTATCAGAAACATCTTCAGGGGTTTTATCAATAGTAGCAGCAGGGATTGGGGTTGAAGTTTGTCCAGGATGTAGTAAGATTATTTAAACCTGCCCAAAACTTCTGAGGGTTATTTTGATTTACTGTCTGTAAATTACAGTAGTATTGTTTTTTGTCTTGTAAAATTGATTTTTTGGTTTCGTTCCTGGATTGCCTGTATTTAATGTGATCTTGAGGGTCTTTAGAAGAACGCCATAAAGCCCACGCTTTGTTTCTAAGGGTAATTTTGAGTTTAGACTCTATAGAAAGCCATGGTGCAGTTTTTGCCTTATTTCTCTTTGAACGAACAGGTGCATGTAAATCAAGGATCTCAAGGAATTTGTTGTTAAAGTATGCTACTGCTTCCTCTAAGGGAGGTGTTTTAGAATAGACCAATTACATGAGTTTAGTTCTTGTTGGAATTTGGCAGAGTCAAAGTTTTTATTGTTTATAACCTTTCTGAGTAAGGATTGTTGAGAATTAAAGGTTTTGTGCTTAATTACATATGTGAGAAGGTGATCGCTTAGGCCATTAAGGAGGGTACCAGAGGTGTACAGTTGGGGGTGACTGTTTATAATTACCCAGTCAAGTATACTTTCTTTTTAGTTGGGTTTACCTATCGTGGTAGGGGTGGATATGATTTGTGTAAATGCATGCAGGTTAATATGGGTGGTTGGGGATTCTGAGGAACAGGTGCTCCAGTCTATGTTAAAGTCTCCAAGTAGTAGGGTTTCTTGGGGGTAGTGACATGACAGCCAGTGCAGGATATCTTCAAATGTAGATATATTGTTACCTGGGGGAATGTACATACAGATGATATTAATGCATTTATTTTTATTAAGTTGCAATTTGCTGGCAAGAATCTCTGAGTTATTAATCTGAGGAGGTTGTATAACATCTATAGTGACATTCAACTCAGATTTAGAGAGTACAGCTACCCCACCCCCTTCCTCGAAGCACGATCCAGCCTGTGTATCTTGTACCCAGGTGGTAACACTTCATTGTCTTTAGTGTTGGGTTTTAACCAGGTTTCAGATAAACAGAGAATCTCAGGGGAGTGGACATCCAAGAAGTGCATACAATTCATGTACCTTGTTATTAATGCTTCTAATATTGAGATGACAGACTAGGAGAGAGTTAGTTGGCCTATTAATTGTAGGTTTGTAGCTTAGATTGCAAGTAGAGGGGGTATGTGTATCTGAAGTGAGTGGGCCAGGGTTGGGGTGAATATCACCACCAAGTATTAGGTTGAGTCTATACTTGGTGATGAACTTCAGGAGTTTATTAGTTTGTGGTAGTGTTTGGATCTAGAGCTAATGTGCCTGGGCTTGAGATGTTGATAGACTGAACAAGATGTTGGATAGGATCTGGTACTGTAAGTATGGTTGAAGGTGGAAGGATTTACAGCTGGGGTGATAGTATGGCCTTTTGGGACCTGAAATTCCATGAGAAACTGGGGATAGGTTAATTCGAGCACAAAAAGGGAAACTGGCTAGGCTTAAAATACTCAGCAAGTGCAGCTAGCCTAGTACTTACCAATGAACCTATTTGTAAAGTTGTGAAAGGTATCTACCACAGCAAAAGATCTTTGACGAAAGTTCACCATAACAGTAAAACATTTCATTTGGGTTTACTCTCCTTCTGCATCCTCTTTTTCCATCTGGATTTTCTCTAATATTTTATTCCCCTGTAGGGACCAACACAAAGTATCTTATATATACAAACTATTGGCTTGCCCTGTTTTCAAGCCTGGAACTACTTGTTAGGGATGAATAATTAAGTTGTATCACCACAAACCCAGTTGGAAGCAAACTCCGTTTGAGAAACTCTGTTTAATGAAAAGAGCAGTCCACATTAACGTACAACACACACAATATCCGTTTTCGTCGTCAACTTCATCAGATGGCTAAAACAACCCACACTACCTATTTAAATACAACTTTATCCCTTCAAACATCCAATAGGAAACCAAAAGCAATTAATAATTAACTAGTGCTCTTCTAAAAAATAAATATGTATGTGTGTATAGGACACTAAAATACATCAGTTACATTAAAACATTACATTTCCCCTAAATATTGTACAAATCACATGTATTTTAAAAACATTTAAAACCATTAAGTTTAATACAAAACAAAAAATGTAAACTGTTAAAAAGACCTAGAGCTCCCTCGTGTCAAAAGTATGTATGTGTAAATGTAATAAATAAAGAACACACATAGTTAAAGGACTTTTACAGTTTGGCAGATCTTAGTTTTAGTACTGGCGCTAAAGATATCATATCATTTAGACCCGGAGGTCTATTAGCTTCCAAAATTAGCTGCCAGTACAATTCTCTGTACTCAACCAGGGTCTCCCACATCCCACCCCTCGGGTCCAAGGGAACTACCTCAAATACAAAAAACTGAAATCCTTTTGTTTTACATGTCAAACTATGTTTATACAATGCATTGTTGTCACATTTATTTCTAACATCATACAGGTGTTCATAAATTCTTCGTTTTAGTTTTCTCTCAGATTTACCTACATAAAAGGATTCACATTCTTTACAGGTAACTAAATATATAATCCCCTTGGAATCACAGTTGACATAGGTATGCAACAATAATTTCCTTCTCCTAGCTTCCAAATAACAGAAATCTCCTATTTTAAGGTAAGCACAATAATTACACCTCCCACATTTGTACAATCCTTTCTTCACCGTAGTTGACTTACCTTCCTTAAACTTGTTAGAGCCCCTTTCTAAAACATTCTTTATGATACTCCCCTTACGGTAGGTATATGTTAAAGGTTCATCAAATATGTATTTTAAATCCGAGACCTTAGAAAAATTGTCCCATTCCCTATCTATTATCGTTCTCACAACAATAGACTGTCCATCATAGGTAGTGACAAACCCTGAGTTGAACTTATTGCTTACCCCGGTACTCGGTTTATCATCTTTTCCTTTTTCAGGGGAAAATTTCCCCAAAATAGGGGCAAATCTACTCTTCCTTTCTTCCCGTACTTCTTTCAATATTTTGTCAAATAACTCACCAGGGTATCCTCTGTTTAAAATTAACTCTTTCAGTTTCAACACCTCCCCCGTAAAGGTTTCATCATCTGAGGTCATCCTACACATTCTAACAAGTTGCCCTTTCATTACCCCCTTCTTATGATGTAGTGGGTGGGCACTAGTGTAATGCAGGTAAGAGTTTGAGAAGGTTTCCTTTCTGTGAATCCTGGATACAAAATTTCCATTTTTCTTCTCTATATTAACATCTAAATAGGTTAACTCATGTTCATCGAATTTGTAAGTAAAGTCAAAAAACTCAGTTGTACCTTTAAGGTATTCTACAAATTCATCAAAATTGTTTGAATTCCCTCTCCATAAAAAACAAAGGTCATCTAAAAACCTTCTGTATAGTGTCCAATAACGTTTAAAAGGGGACTTTAATAAGTATTCATTCTCCCAATAGGCCATAACAATATTAGCATAAGTAGGGGCACAATGTGCCCCCATGGCCACTCCTTTTTCTTGTTTGAAATATTCCCCTTGAAAAAAGATAAAGTTGTTTTTTTAACACCAATTCCATTAGTACCAAAATTGTGCTAAACTCACTTTGGGAAATTTCCTTGTATCCAGTCAACATCTCCTAAAACCTACTTCATGTGGTATACTGGTAAACAGGTCAACTACATCCAAAGTCCCAAAAGCCAATTCATCATCATACATATTGGTATTCCTACAGGTACTGTTAAACATTTCAGTGACATTTTCAACATCAAATTTGAATTTGGAAGGAAACTTTTAAATTCTGTTAGCAACAGAAGTTTTTCCACCATGTTAAATGACTTGGACTATTATTTATACAAATACAAGATGTTGGATATGGACAACGCTTATTTGAAGTATTGTTTAGATTTAAAAATTGTGCCCAAAGGACTGAGAGTCTGCAAGTACCCCAACAATGTTGTTGAGGGTATGACTTTCATTTTAATTTATTGAAAGTATTCGATCAGTGTGGCTTTGACATCATGTGAGCTATTATAAAAAATAATGTAGGGGAGATGGAGAAACTACATGAGAAAATAGAAAGCGTGAACAAGGGCATTACTAGTGATCTGCTGTTTAAAGTGGAGGAAGAAAAAATCAAGCATCAGAAACTACTTAGAAATATTGAATTCAAATGTACTGAAGTGCAGAATAGGAAAGTGGGGAAAATTGAAAGGGACACTAAAGAATACAAAAACAAAACACAGTACCCCAGGCCCAAAAGTTGGGCTAATCAGGGAAAGTCTCGTTGGGGGTAGAGAACAATATGATGTAGTGACATATGAAGTATTTGTACCTGAAAATGAACAGGAATGTCTTGAATTCCCTCCACTCAGGAGATCTGAAAGATTGATGGACAAAGAACCCGTACTGTACAATGCAAAAAACTACAGGGGTAGGGGATGGGGTTATCAGGAAAGGAAGGAAAAGAGATGGAATTAACTGAGCTTATTACACAGGATGGTAACAAATGGTCTTACAAAGATTTTAACATTTTCAATTATGCTGACATTGTTGTTGATAGGACACTGATTTATTTTCTAAGGGGTTTGGGTCTATACCTAGACAGGGAACCAACATGTTCAAATTACTAGTGGATGTGAAAATGTTTTTGAGGAAGAAAAATTTGGAAATATTTTTTAATGGAAAAGGAACTACTTTTAACCAACACAGTTTGGCACGTACCAGTACTTTTAACCCACCTTTACATCCTCAGTTGAGGAATTTTGAGTTAAAGGTAGAAAAAGAATTAAGGTGTAGTTTGAAACATAATTTTGTGTACCCGAATTTGACAATTAAAGAAAATCAGGCCCTACAAGACCTGAGCAATAATGGTAACCTAATGGTAATGAAACCAGATAAAGGTGTGTGTGTGTGTGTGTGTGTGGGGGGGTTGTCCTTATGGATCAGATTAATTATGAAGGCAAAATGATGGAATTGCTGAATGACACCAACAAATATTCTAGAATTTCCTTGAATGAAATTAACATAGCATACAGGAAAATTCAGGTTGCTCTAAATGATTTACTTATGGAAGGACTTATTGACATTAAAACCTATCACTATTTAAATGTTGAGAAACCTAAGGTTCCTTCTATTTTTGGGATTCCTAAGGTACACAAGGACGTCAACGACCCTCCCTTACGTGCTATAGTGTCTGCAAATGGGTCAATAACAGCACCTTTAGCAAAGTTTGTTGATGTGAAGGTGAAAGGGTTAGTCTTGAATAATGTTAACAATTTCAAGGATTCCTGGGATTTTTTGAAAAAATTAAAACCCAATTTGTATGATGATGAATTGGCTTTTGGGACTTTGGATGTAGTTGACCTGTTTACCAGCATACCACATGAAGTAGGTTTGGAGTGGTTTGAGGAGATGTTGACTGGATACAAGGAAATTTCCCAAAATGAGTTTAGGACAATTTTGGTACTAATGGAATTGGTGTTAAAAAACAACTTTATCTTTTTTCAAGGGGAATATTTCAAACAAGAAAAAGGAGTGACCATGGGGGCACATTGTGCCCCTACTTATGCTAATATTGTTATGGCCTATTGGGAGAATGAATACTTATTAAAGTCCGCTTTTAAACGTTATTGGACACTATACGGAAGGTTTTTAGATTACCTTTGTTTTTTATGGAGAGGGAATTCAAACAATTTTGATGAATTTGTAGAATACCTTAAAGGTACAACTGAGTTTTTTTACTTTACTTACAAATTCAATGAACATGAGTTAACCTATTTAGATGTTAATATAGAGAAGAAAAATGGAAATTTTGTATCCAGGATTCACAGAAAGGAAACCTTCTCAAACTCTTACCTGCATTACACTAGTGCCCACCCACATCATCAGAAGGGGGTAATGAAAGGGCAACTTGTTAGAATGTGTAGGATGACCTCAGATGATGAAACCTTTACGGGGGAGGTGTTGAAACTGAAAGAGTTAATTTTAAACAGAGGATACCCTGGTGAGTTATTTGACAAAATATTGAAAGAAGTACGGGAAGAAAGGAAGAGTAGATTTGCCCCTATTTTGGGGAAATTTTCCCCTGAAAAAGGAAAAGATGATAAACCGAGTACCGGGGTAAGCAATAAGTTCAACTCCGGGTTTGTCACTACCTATGATGGACAGTCTAGTGTTGTGAGAACGATAATAGATAGGGAATGGGACAATTTTTCTAAGGTCTCGGATTTAAAATACATATTTGATGAACCTTTAACATATACCTACCGTAAGGGGAGTACCATAAAGAATGTTTTAGAAAGGGGCTCTAACAAGTTTAAGGAAGGTAAGTCAACTACGGTTAAGAAAGGATTGTACAAATGTGGGAGGTGTAATTATTGTGCTTACCTTAAAATAGGAGATTTCTGTTATTTGGAAGCTAGGAGAAGGAAATTATTGTTGCATACCTATGTCAACTGTGATTCCAAGGGGATTATATATTTAGTTACCTGTAATGAAAGTGAATCCTTTTATGTAGGTAAATCTGAGAGAAAACTGAAACAAAGAATTTATGAACACCTGCACGATGTTAGAAATAAATGTGACAACAATGCATTGTATAAACAGTTTGACATGTAAAACAAAAGGATTTCAGTTTTTTATACTTGAGGTAGTTCCCTTGGACCCGAGGGGTGGGATGTGGGAGACCCTGGTTGAGTACAGAGAATTGTATTGGCAGCTAATTTTGGAAGCTAACAGACCTCCGGGTCTAAATGATATGATATCTTTAGCGCCAGTACTAAAACTAAGATCTGCCAAACTGTAAAAGTCCTTTAACCATATGTGTTCTTTATTTATTACATTTACACATACATACTTTTGACACAAGAGGGAGCTCTAGGTCTTTTTAACAGTTTACATTTTTTGTTTTGTATTAAATTTAATGGTTTTAAATGTTTTTAAAATACATGTGATTTGTACAATATTTAGGGGAAATGTAATGTTTTAATGTAACTGATGTATTTTAGTGTCCTATACACACATACATATTTATTTTTTAGAAGAGCACTAGTTAATTATTAATTGCTTTTGGTTTCCTATTGGATGTTTGAAGGGATAAAGTTGTATTTAAATAGGTAGTGTGGGTTGTTTTAGCCATCTGATGAAGTGGACGACGAAAACGGATATTGTGTGTGTTGTATGTTAATGTGGACTGCTTTTTTCATTAAACGGAGTTTCTCAAACGGAGTTTGCTTCCAACTGGGTTTGTGGTGATACAACGTTGTTTACTGGCTTCTCTAGTATCATCGATCCGTTTTTTGGTTACCAGGGATGAATACGTTCATTATGAAACAACTGCAACGTGCACATGCAAACAATGGGTCAGATTCCAAAAGACTTGCTCTCTGAGTAAGTCAATTACTCAGACTTGCACTCAAAGTACCTGATTTACTCCAAGAGCAGGTCGTTTGGAATCTGGACCTCTGGTGTAAGTCTATTTATAGATGTGTCTTAAATGCAAAATATGTCTTTCATAATACGGGCAGACTTGTTGTCAGTGTAAGTATTTCATAACTGGGCCCAGTGTGACTAATTAGAGGTATTTTGAAAGATGGCAACCCAAACCAAATAACTACATACAAAGCTCCCATACAGTAGTAATAGTGTTGGTGGTGGTGGTGGGCTTTAATGTTACAGTGACCTCTCCTCAAAGATCTCCTTTTACTACAAGAACATTTACACTATTACATTGTCTTCTTCAGAGTGGGTTGGTGTGCCAGTGAATCAAAGCATCTGGGTAGAATCCCAATCACTACTTGGTTGCCCATGAGATGTGGCAAGTTACAAGATTGCTTGTAACACAGCCATGCCAAAATCTGTCTCATTGTTAGACCGTCCTTCCAACTTGCAGTAAAGCTGTGGCCTTTAATCCACAATGCAGCTTCTAAAACATCTTGAATGGAAACATTTCCAAAATATTCTGCTGCCGCCCTTGTGAAGGGTGCTCTAATATTGCTGTGCAAAAGTTTACTGTACTTGCCACAAAAGGCAATACAGTGGGGCCAATCCCTTGATGAACTTTTAGATAAATGGTTTGCTTTCCTATAGATGACTCCTCCTAGTACACCACTTAGTATTTTAATTGTCAGTTCACAGTTGACAAAAGCATGTAGGTGGCCCCTTCCTTTTGGTAACTTGGACAAAAAAATGACAGCTAAATGAACTACTTGAATGACTCTGCTGAGATCACTACAGGCATAAGGAAGGAATTAATTTATAGACACCTTTTTACTACTGAAGGCAATGTAAGATGGCTTGCAAATAAACGCTTTTAACTCTGAAAACCTCTAATACTTTTTAGTTGGAAAATTTTCCAAGTCACAATTTTAATTTCAGCCATATCAATTGGTTTATAAATGGATGAATTACTTTCTAAAGTACAAAGACCAAATTTCAAATAGAACAGCTATGTTTTCTAGGTGATCTCAAGTGAAGTATGCCTTCAATGGAAGGTATTAATATACATTTGTTGTCTGACAATAGGTTGGCTACACAAGCAGAAACAGCACATACTTTGTTGGAGGAATATCCGGTTTTATTCAAACAAATGTTTTGGATAATCAAGGACCTTTGGGGTTAGGACAACACTTAGTGGGTCAAGGCCCTTTGTGGCAATCGGACCAACAATATTCTACAATTTTTACATACAAGATTTTCACAAAATAAATTTTCTGACTTTCATAGATTCATACACTGTTACTAGGCTAATAACCCGGGGTGGGGGGGTCGGACCTTTCTAAGCCTAGCCAAGTTTTCCTGAAAGAATGATGTCCTGTATTCACATAGGACATTGACTGCCAGGAATTTATAAGCTACCTCTGTCCATAAGGGACGTGACTGCCAAGCTGGTGTAAATTTCCTAATCCTCATCTACTTGTCTAGATTGCGCTTAAACTGGGTAATAAATGAAATCAGCTTCACAAGGATGGGAAGCCTGGTCCATAAGCGGGCAGTCTCAGACACATGCGTCTCTCCAGCAAGTTCCATTTAAGCCACAGACAAAATTCAGGTTCCTAGACTTGTAGCTCTTGTACTCTGACTTACGAATATGCAGAAGATTCACAAGTGTGGGATTTGCAGATGCCTTGTAAGCCAGGCACAGATCACCCCTCAGAAATCTATAGGAGACTGAGTAGAGGGAAAGAGCTTTAAGCCGCTCTTGCATAAGGCAGGTTTGTTACACCTTGCATTATTTTTGTAAGGAACCTCTGAGGCCCCTGTAGTTGCTACATATGTCTGGTCGGATACATACAAAAGGGAGTACTGTACTCTACGATTGGTCTAAGGGCAGAGTACAGTGGGATAATGACCTCAATGGACATAGATCCCATGTATTTCCTTACAATTTGTGCAAAATAAAAGGTTTTCCTCAACTGTGGTCACATGGTGGTTGAAGGCAAGAATACTAAGAGCGTACCCCAGATCCTTGACCACTCTGTCAACTCTTAGGGGTGTATTATCAACATGGTAATTAGCCGGGATGGCTGACTTCCCAAAGGGTACAATTATGTATTTCTTAACATTGAGTTTAAGACCATGGCTTTGTCACCATTTGTTAGTCAGAGATGGACCTTCTTGAAGAATGCTAGTGTCTTCCAGGTGAGTCTATGATAACCCCAGTTTGCAATCATCTGCAAACTTAGTCAGCCATAAACCTTCATAATTTCCTTCCATTTCAGAGAAACAAATGACATCCTGGGTCCCATCAGTGAGATAGTTGGCTATCCAGTGTGTGATAAAAAGGTTTATACCTAAATTAGTGAGCTTGTCTAGAATGCCTGAATGCAGTATTGTATCAAAAGCCTTGGCCAGGTTGACATCTTTAACAAAGCCGAACTGTGATGGGTGCAGTGTTTGCGGGTTACTGATGCCCTCATTTATGTCCACGAGGATTCTTTTCTCAGCCTTACATATGAGCCTGGTAAGACTTATGGGCCTGTAGTTACCCAGATCAGTGGTTGGACCTCCTTTGAGCAGGGGAATGTCCACAGCCATATTTCATTCCTTAGGCACAAAACCTGACTGAAGGCTGCAGTTGAAAAGTGATTATAGTGACCAGAGAGGTCACAGGGCTTGTGTATTATAAGTAGTGTAGGATTCCCAATCTATGCAGTAGTAGTTGAGATCTCTCATGAATATTGTATTGGGCTGAATGTTGAGGGACTCTAGTACATTGAGATAGGCAGTATGGGTTTCCCAGGACACGGAGGTTGCAAGGATATTGTATGACATCCTATTTCTGGTGAGTTGCACATGTGTGAGTTCCAATGGGCCATACACTAACTACCCTAGATGCAAGACTGTTTTAATATAGACAGACTCTCCCACCTTTAGTTCTCTCCTGTACAGTAGCTTGTCTAAAAGTGTGAAAAGCATTATAACCTTGCATTGCAGGTTTTTTCAGAGACTTTAAACCATGTCTCCATTACTCACAAATGTCTACACTCTCCAGGGAAAGGAAGACTTGCAGGGAGAGTGGGCTTCTTTTATGACATTTAGAACTTAGTTAATGCCGAACTAAAGTTAAAGAACATAGTCCAAGCAATTACATTCAGTTGCCACAAATAAATTGCAGAACTTTGCACTGGTGCTGAATTATAGAGAAAACCACCATGGTGGAAGTTTGGTTAAAGACAGAGAATCATGGTAGTCTTGGCCAAGAAACAGTCTACGTCCCTCTTCACTTCCAGTGGCATGTTTTGAATTACAGAAAACTGGAATATGGTATAAGGTCCAAGTCCATGGGAGGGGTAAGGATGTACTGAACAAAATTTCTGAAGTTGACAATTAAGATATACAGCAAACAAGTCCACTTGTATACTATCTTTTGAAAGGTCTGTGGATTTAGTTTCCATTCATGAGCTATAGTTAATGTATCTGCTGAGTGCCTACTCACAAGTTCTCTAAGCATGGAAGATGTATGCACAAAAGTGCAAATTGTGCTAAATAGCCCAAATCCAGATAACAGGCATCACTTGGGAGGCTTTTTTTGTTGCGTCGTCTTTTACCCATGGAGGCCTTTACCAGTGTTTAAGAACGTTTACAGCCATATAATGTTCAGACAAACACAATGGAGTATAGACCAACAAAGGTCTTAGACACTGCCTAAATGTTTTCTGCAGAACACCAAGTGTTCCTTGGCAAGAAAGTTTACCCTCAAAGGCAAGTGGGGGGAAGACAGGAATGTCAGTCAAATGCACCATGGGTCAAGCCACCTCTTCCAATATTAATTTGTGGGACTCCTACATAGGTACTGAGGAAGGTGCTGGTCTCAACACAGGAGTTGGAGGACAGTTTCTAGGTACTGATGATCAGCTTGTAATCTTTGTTTTTGTAAATTGTCAGAACAAAAGCACCCTTCCTTTGGATAGCTTGTGGAGGACTTAATACTAAAATCAGATGCTCTCTCTCTCTAGTTTATGCTCTATCTTATCCAAGTGATCTCTCTGTCTCATTCTGACTTATGTTTGGAAATCTCCTTTCCCTCAGAAAGCCCTGCTAAAGAAAATGCCCATACCTGGTAAGGCAGGCCAGCTCTCTCCAAATGAGTGTCTTGCATCAGTGCTATCCAGGTGCAAGACCTACATGATCCCCTGCAGGGAGACTAAAACAGCTCAAACTCCAGCAAGGAGAAAGTGAAACTGAAGGTGGGCAAATCTAATTTATTATTTATCTACTGTTACACTTACCCTCCACTAAAAAGATCAACTTTTAAATTAAATAATTTTCACTTACAGAAGGGTGGTGGATACAAAGAAATTTTCTCCAGAGTGCGTAGCGCTACAAAAGCAGCTGGTACAAACTAGATGCAACAACCTGTCAGGTGACAGAAATCTGTGACCTTCTCGTACTGCTATAATTTCATTGACTGATCTCTTCCCATCAACTCTGATCTGCCTGCTCCTTCTTCAATTGTCAATGCAGAAGACTAACAGAAATGAAAACTGTAGTAGTTTATATTGAAATAGATTATCTTTAGTTTTTTTTCCTGTTTACTGTCACTTGGGTTAATGTTGCTCAGCTAAGTTCTGAGTAAAGGCACCATCTTAACCACACTGAAGATGGCTAACAAAATCTTCTCTACAGGGCCATGTCAAAATCTTTTGCTAAAATCTATGCAAGGTGACATCCCTCTCTCCTTTGTGTTGCTTTGGTAGCACAGAATTTTTTTTTTGATGTTACCTCTTGCTGTGAGAATTCAAGCTTCCTTAGATCCTGGATGTCAGTGATCAAAATGTACTAAATAACCCTCTCCTTTGTGAGTGATTCTGTCAAATTCTCAACCACTTATGTTCAGCTCAGTGATATAATAGACATAGGTGATTAGGACTCTCCTGCTTGGGTCTGCAAGTAGGTTCACACTATATTCTCTTGCAATCTGGAATTTTTTTAAGCACATTGCTTTCGACATTGGGCACATGCCAAGATATCTTATATCACAAGTAGATCATACCTAGCCCCTAAGCTCATCAGTTCATCATAGCCTGAGTAAGCACACTTCCTGCAAATCCAATAAAAAGGGTAAATTTGATGCATATTCTGTTAACAAATGAACCGCAAATATATATACATTTGCCCACCTTAAGCTGTGTCTGGAAATAGAGGAGAAAGCTAGTTGGCTGCTTCAGATTCACCAAGAAGGATCTCATCATTGATCAACTACCACATTAAGAACATACCTGTTGTATCTACCTTTGGGGATTCACCTTTGTAGCTTGAATTTCAAGCAGTAAATCCACAGAAGAGTCCTGAAGTACTGAAATCCAAAGGAGACTCTCAGTATTGCTGTACCAATGACAGCACAGGGAAACAGTTTGGAGGCCGTCAGTGGAAGCAGTCACTTGTCTAGTACAATGGCCTTTGATCACAGCTCTTTCCAAAAGAAAGTGAGCTTCCAAATGGAAAGCTGACAACTCAATTGGAAAAGATTTGATTTTTGCTCCCTGAAGACAAACAGCTGTTCCAGCTTCCTAAACTCATGCAACTTCTACAGGTAAAATCTGGGCTGGAGATACAAATCTAGTGACAAAAGCAAGAGTAAATGACGTACTTCAGGGACAATTCAGAAACTGCTTCAAGGAGGAAATGAGGAATAGTCCTGAGGGACAATACTTGTGAAAGACTTGTTACAGTTCCCTGCAAATAAGAGTACACAGTTCTGAGACCCTGTGAGTAAAGATTGCCATTACCTGGAACTGTGGTTTCCAAGGTGCACATTTCAATGCTGCCAAACCAGTAAATAAACAAGTAAACTGATGTTCACAAAATTCAGATCTCTAAGCTGTTTAAGTGATCTCTCACCAAAATGTGTTGGGACCCAGTTCTGTGTTCCTCACAATATCACGATAAGCACAAACAGGCAACAAATGCACTATAAAAATAGAATACTTAAATCACAGAGCTGTAAGAGATGTCGGGATCACCCACAAACTGCTAAATGGGACAAGCAATGGGTACCACTCCACCCAAATGGAGAACCTTTTCCAGTTGGTAGAACACATTTGCTATGCTAAGGCTTCCTACCAACTTCAACCATTTTTAACACTCCTGATGGAAGGTACAGAAAGGCAAGAATGTTTATAAGAAGATGCAGCCCCTCTGATGATGCATGTTACTACCTCATATGTTGGGAACACAGTGATGATTTCTTGCACCTCCAGGTACTTGAAAGTCTGAAGCCTTAACATTTTTGGAAAGGACAACAATTAGATTGTTCTTTGTTCACTGAATTTTGAAATGAGATGTAAAATCTAATCTTCCTGCCCATAAAATAGAAACCACATCTGCCTGAATGTCCTAGTTCCTCTGCTGAACTAGAAAAAATGAACTCTATTCTCAGGCCGCAAATACATCAATCTTCAGACTGCCCCCATTTCCATTTCTTGGAAAGGACTGCAGGATGGGTCAACAAGTCCACTAGCATGTTTATATTTCAGTGGGATGTGAAGTGTTTACAAAGTGCAACTGCCTATAGCTCACTGGAACATGCACATCACTTCAGTTTACACATGGGGTACAAATGGGGTACAAATGAGTTTCCACCTTGCTTGATTACATACCAGAGGACAGATTGCCTGTTGATGTAAAGAAGAAGAGGGGCCTTGGAAGCAGCTTCCCCTTAGAAACCCCTAAGTCTAGGAAGCCCATGTACCACCAAAGAGAATGTGAAGCTCCCTTCCTCTAGGAGTACTACCTCACTGGAACCACAGAGAGATGGAGTGCAACTTCACAATGTTCACCAGTACGGCATCCCTCATCAGAGCCTATGACTGTTTTATTTTATTTTTATTTTGGGGGGGGCTACACAATGGGAGGACAGCTTGAAAGCTGGTGGATACTGTCTACCACTCCAGGGTTTGACACGGACAGTGGTCTGACATCATTAAAATATTCATGAGAAATTGTGATTCTGCTGCCATGGACATGGCAGCTTTCAAACTTAGAAGACCTGCAAGAGTGCCAGGGCTGCATTCCACTCTTACGCTGCCAATGCCATAACTTTCTAGGGTTTCTCCAAGTATGATCATGATTAATACCACAGTGCATCTGGCTCTGCACCAGTAAAGGCGATCTTTAGAAGGAGGATCAAAAGGGACTTCTCTCAGTTTACTGCAACCTCAGAGAACACAGCTATGATAAAATCAACTACAGGATGTCAAAAGTCCCTCTAAGGGTTCACCATGAACCAATTATCCATGTAGGGGAACGCAATGAAATCTTTCTTATGCAAAGCTTTAGGCCCAGCAGCGAGCACCTTTGTAAATACTTTAGCACAGAAAAAAATTTAATACCACCACTTTGTACTGTAAGTAGTGCCCACACTGAAAAAAATTTAAATAAAAAAAGGAACTTCTTACACAGACCCTATACACAGTTGTGTCAGAGGGTGCCAGTGTATAGAAACACCACCTATGTGGCTCGTGGCAGCACAGCCATGATACTGGGAGAGTCACAATCCAGAACCTGATGTACTGGGAAGTGTCTACTAATGTCAGTGAGGTCCAGGATAGAAAGGCACCGTAAGAACCAGAAGGAGGTGCGAGTAAAACCCTTGACATTATTCTGAAAAAAAGGGATGATCTTCAATGGTCATTAACAACAACAGTCTGGGCCTGTCCCCAAAAGACCAATGATGCTTGTTGATGAGTCACAGTTAAAATAAATGTTTTATTTATTAACTTTTTAATCAGGTTGCTGGGCTAGTTCAAGGACCCTTTGTAGCAAAGACCTTTCCAGTGGTACTGCTACTGATCAAATGACAAGCATTGCTCACACTGACCAGAAGTAATTCAGAACTGATCAGCAGCTTACACAGAGAAAGTAATTCAGAGCAACTGAAAGCTGCTGCTTAAATCAGATAAATTAAGTGTAAGCTGACAGCAGCTGCTGTAGAAACATAACCAACTGCAACCTCCTCTGACCTAGATATGAAGTAGGAAGAAAGTTTTTCCAGTGATCTGTCCACTAGGGAAGATGAGTCTCTGCATGTGTGAGAGAAAGAGGTGAGGGCCTTAAATTCCAGCGTGACAGACTGCTCCACTTCCTACTCTGTCCAAGACTGCTGACTCGCTCTCTGGTAGAAAAAGTTGCAAAATGCTGTGGTGGAGCAAGTACATCCCATTCTGCAGTATATAAAAACTCTTAAATATATGGACAGATATTGGTTTAATTTTTCCAAGTCTTTTCGGTCTCTAATACCATGATGGGGAATGGACCCCATTCCCAAGTCAAAATATGATTAAAGTTTGTGAAATTAGTATTGTTTCAATCTTTGATGTTAGCTAAAGGTGCTTTTCGCAGCACCTGCAATGTGCCAAGAGTTGACTTCTGCAATTCATACGTAGTTACATGTATTGATAGCATATCTTTATACAACTGTAAATTCTTTTTTTTTTTTTTATGAGACCCATTGCTCCTACAACTATTGGAACTGTCTGGGTATCATTCTTCCACATTACCATCATTTCTGCCTGCAGCTCCTAGTATTTTATGACTAAGAGAAATACTCTAATCACTGGGTGTAGCAATTTCAATGATCAATTCATGGACTACTAGATCTGGTTTTCTCACATTTTTTTGAACTGTTGGTAATAGGTAATCCCATGTGATATAAACTTTTATCATACTCTATAATGCTTTGTGGCTCATGTTTCCAGTGCTTCTCAGCTACTTCAATATTGTATTGTTTGTGCAATCCCCAATGCAATAGACTTGCCACATTATTATGACTTTCAGTAAACGGGCCCTCTGTATCAGTGTATCATACCTAGCATCAAGATGTGCGACTGCTTCCAGTTATGCTTTATAGAACCTGCATTCTCCCACATGTTCAATGGACTTTGTAAACCAGTGTGTATGCAGTCCACTACCATGGGCCACCAATATTAAACTTTCATCTTTTGGATTTAATTCACCTCTCCTTAAAAATCCCTGCATCAGGTCCCGATTGACCATTTTTTTTTCCGGGAGTTTTCTGTACTTACAACTACATTTATGCCTTTTCCACATACTGGCTTAAATGTGAACTGCCAGTTATTCTAGTTAAACACCATACAAAGAGCGCTGATCCCCAATGGCCCCAGTTCCAAGATAAATCCTCAAATAGCAAGTAAAACGCTGTAGTAGTTCAAATAATCCAAGTAAGATCAAAACCGGTACAAAAAGCTTTAATTGGTCAACATAAGTAAGCGCTTTCACCCGAAGGCTTCATCAGACTTTTTACAAGGTACAAATAATTCATTGAACCTTAAATAACCCTCCTTTCAAATTCATTGGTTAAAAGGCTAATTGTCTGAGCATATACTCTTAAAGCACTATGACAGGTGAATCATAAACAACAAAAATCTCATACAAATACATAAAAGTACATTAAAACCATAAAAACATATGTATATAAATAAATATACACATGAAAATATATACGTAGAATACATTAAAAATTGTCTACAATAAAAACTTGTAGACAGTGCATTGTTATAACATATGACCAGATGACCAGTGTGAGAGAGTGAAGTAAAGGACAAACATGTAGCATACAAAATCACTTAGTATAGATAACCATTCAAACAGTATTATTTCGGTCTGAATGGTCTCCTACTTTTTAAAAATGGTTTAATATGTACTTTATCGTTCAGCCCAGGGAACACATCCACCCTCCATCTAATAATCCATCTAGTTTCACATTCTAGGGTTCGATTAATTAGGTCACCACCCCTGAGGTTACTTTCCAACTTCTGTACAACACTAAACTTAAAATTATGGTCTGTGCCCATTTCTTTATGATGCTTAGCCAGAGCATTGAAACCAGAGCCTATCCTAATGTGATAGGCATGTTCCCTTATACGTTCTTTCAGGGTCCAGTTGGTCTTTCCAACATAGAATGCAGTACATATTGTGCATCTGGCTAAATAAACAATATTATCACTACTACAGTTGGTGGATGTGTTAAAGTAAAAAATGCGTTTAGTAATCGGATGTACAAATGTTGTATCCTTATTAATAAACACACACTGAGTGCATTTACCACATGGTATAGTGTTACTATCTGTCAAATTTACCCTTCTCTTATGATGGTTATTCTTGGGTGTACATAACAGTCTCCTCAAGTTAGGTTTATTTTTAAACACCATATTAGGTTTGGGACCTACAATTTTACCAATCTCATCATCTGATAATAAAATGTCCCAGTGTTTTGCTATGAGATTTTTAATCTCTGCAGCTTCTTGAGTAAAAAACATGGGGACTTTTACATTCACCATACTGGATGCATTATCATCAACAGGAAAATTAACAGTTTCAGAGAAGTAGGGTCTTGCTCTGGTGGCTCTCAGACCATCAATCTCAATACGTGTCTCATCTATCTTCTCTGCATTGTAACCCCTCTCCATAAACTTTACCTTCAAGGCTTCTTTCATTTACATACCCCTGTTCCGAAGGATTAAGCCTTGAGGCCCTAATAAACTGACCTTTCAATACATTGTTAAAGACAAACTGGGGGTGCATACTATTCCTATGGAGTAGTGTGTTCCTATAGCAAGGTTTCCTATGCACAGAGGTGTTGAGTAATCCATTACTAAGCTTAAACACATTCACATCTAAATAGGAAATCTCATGTTCGGAATAATTTAAGGTGAATTTCAAGAAATGAGTGGATGTATCCAAACATTCAACAAATTTAAAAAGTGTATCTACATCCCCTAACCAAACAAGGAAGAGGTCATCCACAAACCTACGGTAGATACCCACAAACTGCTTGAATAGATCTAGTTTAAACAGAAATCTATCTTCCCAAGCTGCCATAACAAGGTTGGCGTAGCTATTGGCACAAGATGTGCCCATAGCTACGCCATCCTTTTGTAGGAAAATCTCATCTCCAAAGACAAAAATATTAGTAACCAAAATGGTTTCAAGGAAGAGTGTGAGTAAATCCATTTTCTCAACCGAGAAATCAGAGTGTTCCTTAAGATAGTCCTGAACAAACTCAATCCCCACATCATTGGGAATAACAGTAAACAGGCTTACTACGTCTAATGTAACCAATAAATATTGTGTTCCATCCTGCAATTGACTCGTATAGGCATATAAATCCATTAGAAATTGTTTACTATCTCGCAAAATATTAATATTCCCATCGACCAGTGGTCTTAAGAAAAATTCAGTATAGATAGAAAGAGGTTCAGTGACCCAGCCCTGGTCCGCTACAATAGGTCTCATCGGTGGCTTAATCAAAGATTTATGAATCTTTGGTAGGCCCTGTATGATGGGAATAGTAGGGTTTGAAACTTTTAAATATTCATACAGTTCCTGGGTGATACTCTCAGACATGATAAGGTCATCTAACATATAATATGTTTGAAATACCTTCTCCTTAACAAATCTCATATCTATCTTGGTATAAAAATCCCTATCACTCAAGAGTTGAAACATATTTTCATTGTAGTCAGCCACATCCATTAGGACTATGGGCCCTCCTTTATCAGCTGGTCTAAAAACAACTGATTCATCATTCCCAAGAGCTTTCCTTTGATGAAAGTTAAGGTTATTCCTACGTCTCACTTGCTGATTAGATTCGAAATACTCATATATATCATTCTCAAGGACCCTCAAAAAAGCACCAACAACACAGTCCTAATGGATGTGGCTGACTACAATGAAAATATGTTTCAACTCTTGAGTGATAGGGATTTTTATACCAAGATAGATATGAGATTTGTTAAGGAGAAGGTATTTCAAACATATTATATGTTACACTCAGACATGATAAGGTCATCTATCACCCAGGAACTGTATGAATATTTAAAAGTTTCAAACCCTACTATTCCCATCATACAGGGCCTACCAAAGATTCATAAATCTTTGATTAAGCCACCGATGAGACCTATTGTAGCGGGCCAGGGCTGGGTCACTGAACCTCTTTCTATCTATACTGAATTTTTCTTAAGACCACTGGTCGATGGGAATATTAATATTTTGCGAGATAGTAAACAATTTCTAATGGATTTATATGCCTATACGAGTCAATTGCAGGATGGAACACAATATTTATTGGTTACATTAGACGTAGTAAGCCTGTTTACTGTTATTCCCAATGATGTGGGGATTGAGTTTGTTCAGGACCATCTTAAGGAACACTCTGATTTCTCGGTTGAGAAAATGGATTTACTCACACTCTTCCTTGAAACCATTTTGGTTACTAATATTTTTGTCTTTGGAAATGAGATTTTCCTACAAAAGGATGGCGTAGCTATGGGCACATCTTGTGCCAATAGCTACGCCAACCTTGTTATGGCAGCTTGGGAAGATAGATTTCTGTTTAAACTAGATCTATTCAAGCAGTTTGTGGGTATCTACCGTAGGTTTGTGGATGACCTCTTCCTTGTTTGGTTAGGGGATGTAGATACACTTTTTAAATTTGTTGAATGTTTGGATACATCCACTCATTTCTTGAAATTCACCTTAAATTATTCCGAACATGAGATTTCCTATTTAGATGTGAATGTGTTTAAGCTTAGTAATGGATTACTCAACACCTCTGTGCATAGGAAACCTTGCTATAGGAACACACTACTCCATAGGAATAGTATGCACCCCCAGTTTGTCTTTAACAATGTATTGAAAGGTCAGTTTATTAGGGCCTCAAGGCTTAATCCTTCGGAACAGGGGTATGTAAATGAAAGAGAAGCCTTGAAGGTAAAGTTTATGGAGAGGGGTTACAATGCAGAGAAGATAGATGAGACACGTATTGAGGTTGATGGTCTGAGGAGACACCAGAGCAAGACCCTACTTCTCTGAAACTGTTAATTTTCCTGTTGATGATAATGCATCCAGTATGGTGAACGTAAAAGTTCCCATGTTTTTTACTCAAGAAGCTGCAGAGATTAAAAATCTCATAGCAAAACACTGGGACATTTTATTATCAGATGATGAGATTGGTAAAATTGTAGGTCCCAAACCTAATATGGTGTTTAAAAATAAACCTAACTTGAGGAGACTTATGTACACCCAAGAATAACCATCATAAGAGAAGGGTAAATTTGACAGATAGTAACACTATACCATGTGGTAAATGCACTCAGTGTGTGTTTATTAATAAGGATACAACATTTGTACATCCGATTACTAAACGCATTTTTTACTTTAACACATCCACCAACTGTAGTAGTGATAATATTGTTTATTTAGCCAGATGCACAATATGTACTGCATTCTATGTTGGAAAGACCAACCGGACCCTGAAAGAACGTATAAGGGAACATGCCTATCACATTAGGATAGGCTCTGGTTTCAATGCTCTGGCTAAGCATCATAAAGAAATGGGCACAGACCATAATTTTAAGTTTAGTGTTGTACAGAAGTTGGAAAGTAACCTCAGGGGTGGTGACCTAATTAATCGAACCCTAGAATGTGAAACTAGATGGATTATTAGATGGAGGGCGGATGTGTTCCCTGGGCTGAACGATAAAGTACATATTAAACCATTTTTAAAAAGTAGGAGACCATTCAGACCGAAATAATACTGTTTGAATGGTTATCTATACTAAGTGATTTTGTATGCTACATGTTTGTCCTTTACTTCACTCTCTCACACTGGTCATCTGGTCATATGTTATAACAATGCACTGTCTACAAGTTTTTATTGTAGACAATTTTTAATGTATTCTACATATATATTTTCATGTGTATATTTATTTATATACATATGTTTTTATGGTTTTAATGTACTTTTATGTATTTGTATGAGATTTTTGTTGTTTATGATTCACCTGTCATAGTGCTTTAAGAGTATATGCTCAGACAATTAGCCTTTTAACCAATGAATTTGAAAGGAGGGTTATTTAAGGTTCAATGAATTATTTGTACCTTGTAAAAAGTCTGATGAAGCCTTCGGGTGAAAGCGCTTACTTATGTTGACCAATTAAAGCTTTTTGTACCGGTTTTGATCTTACTTGGATTATTTGAACTACTACAGCGTTTTACTTGCTATTTGAGGATTTATCTTGGAACTGGGGCCATTAGGGATCAGCGCTCTATGTATGGTGTTTAATTTTATTTATTTCGTTTGCGCGCTGATTCCGAGCTCTGTCGGCTTGCTGTGTATCGTTGTGTTGCTATTGCCAGTTATTCTAGTGTTACTATAATGCTGTGTGGCTAAATCCATTGCTTTTCACTAGAGAAATCTTCCTCCTCCTCCTTGTGTTAGTGTGCAATCAGTGTTTTTAATCCATGTCTCAGTCAAGTACATGCTGCAACTGCCCCATTTGAGAAGTACTGATTCAAGCATTATGGTATTCCAATTTGTGGTGCCCATATTGCTGGAAATGAATCCAGCTTTGCATAACCTTAGCTTGCTACCGTTTAATCTCTATGACAATAACCTTAAACCACTGTAGTAGAAGGTGAGCAGAAGTTGAGACACTATCTTGTTCTTGCACATCAATGGACAGTTTCCTCACAACATGTGAGGATTAGGTGTTGTGCACGACCTCACTGTCAAGGGAAAGATCAGTCTGAATATTTTTTTTTTCAGTTCCATGAGCATTTACATTTTTTTTTTTTTTTTTTTTTTACAAGCTGTAATAATGCATTCCAACCTATCTAACCACTTGGACAGCCACAAAGTGTTTTATAAATACATATATGGAACCTCTCATGCTTGTATAACCCACTAGGAGCTGGTAACATTTTCTGTTATTTGTGATCTACGTGCATCAAGGAAAAAAAATCTTCTCTTCTTTGTAACATCTTCACAACTTCATGAACTGTTATATGTAACACAGGCATGTAATGCCTCTAGACATCATTTAATATAGAGACTATGCATAAATATGCTGCACTGCTAGTATGGCTCTTCAAAGCATTGACAGGCAAAGAAAGGGTTATGCACCACTTAATGGCTGTTATTTTGTATATGCAGTGTTAACAGGCTAATGCAGGTTGTGCTAACAAAGAAAACTGTTTCTATAGTAGATATACTGGGGCAGAGCTATGCAGTAGATTGTGTTTTTGTTGAAAGCATTACAGTAGCACAAGCTTGCTTTTACATTTTGAGACTATTGCTGTTCCTACGTTAAGTTCATGATGTTTTTTTCCTATTTTAATACACATGCTCAAGTGTTGTCTGTAAGAATGTGATTCTCACTTCATTTGTTGCTAAGCAAGGATCCCGGTTTTGTCTCGGAGTAGAGACCTCTCCACCACCAAAGGTCTTAGCCTAAAGCACAGCTGCCATTATCAACACATTTCCAAGCACTGGAAGCACTACACCTAATATTCTGTAGTACATAAACATTCTTGCAGATATGGAAAAGATTCCCACACAGGCTTAAATGTGAACTGCCAGTCATCCTAGTGTAACAGTACATTCAGCTGTGAATGCTATCTGGCTACTCTATTTTTCAACAGGCAGACTAGCCCCCCCCCCCTTTTTTTAATTGGGTGATGTGTTTTTAATGAGTGTCCTCTCCTTATTTTCCCACATTGCAACCTTCTCCCACAGCCTTCCCTATTTGCCCCATTTGCAATCAATACATGTGTTACTGCTTAATGACTGCTCTGTTCTGCAGGCTACAACTATTTTGGCCAATACCCACTGACTGCTCTGTGGTGTATGCAAATTATCATGCATTGTACTGATAGGTGTGACACTACAAATTTCCTGTACAAAGACAGCATTTCTGTGTTGAGATGATAGCTCTGTGGTAAATAACCCTAGCTGTTGTGATTTGGGCACAGCATCTCTAACCCAAACAGTATCAGCAGCTCAGTGCTTCTGTGGTATAAGCTAATACTACAATATTAAGCATCTAGCAACTATTATGCAATGTGTGCAAGTGATCTGTATAGTGTTAGGAGATGTAAGTTTACAAAGCACTTCTGTGGAATTACTATTACTTTACACAATACAGCCAAATTCTGCCTTTTTACTAACTATTGCTAGAATAGTTAACACCTAACCTAAGTTCCAAGTATCACTCTAAGTACTTCCTGTATGAATCTTCAGGGTCTACTACAACAATCTCCTTCTAACCTCTATCACCAGCCCTAGTACTACATCCTCTGGCAACGTGGCTTAACAGTCTGAACATATAAGGTGTTTTACATCAGTGTAGCAAACTGGCTTATGCATACTGACTTCTTCCTTGCTTATATCAGTTGATAAATATTTACATCTCTCGCAGGTTGTACTAAGAAACCTAGAAACAAAAATCTTGGACCAGGCCACTACTGATGAGCAGCATACCTCCACAACTACATTAATCACAATGTACCACTAGGCCCATAACTTATGCTGTGACTGTAAAGAAAAATTTGCCAAAGCTGCCACAGCAAATGAGATACCAGAAACTCCCCCTTTCTGCACACACATACTGCAAACACTCAGAGCTCACCCAAGAATCTCTCAAAAAGCAGGGCTAAACCAGTAATGCCTAAGTCTGTTTCCTTACAGGAAAATGTTTTACTCAATGGTGACTCTACAGTTATGCATGCAGACCCCATACTAAATAGCCTGGACAAGAAGTGTAAGCTGTTTGTCCAGTGCCAAGATTTGTGGTGTCAAAAGGGCCCCAAGGTCCTCCAAATCAAACCAATACAACTACATGTGGGGGAAAGAATGACTGGAGGTGTTCCACCTATGACATGCAGAGACACACGATGGAAGTTACTAAGTATGTAGTAGAGTCAGGAAAGATATTACTCTTCACTAACGTGCCTTCAGAATGATGCCTAGATACCAAGACAGGATAACTGGTTTTAATAATTGGCCATGTAGTTGATGTCATTCTATGAGGATGCAGAATGTGCCAGCCTGGGAAGAGATGGTTGATAATACTTCCTGTTTTGTCACTGATGACCTCTTGCACCAGGGATTCTGCATACTGGCTAAAATCTTTGCTGCCTCCATACTGCATTTTTTTTTTTTTTAGGCAGAGTCCCCAGACTGAAAATTCCAACATAGTAAACTCAAATTCAGACACTATGGTGGTACTACTTGCTATTAGGAGTCTAAATAAAAGATACCAGAACTTGACACTCCCCTGCAGCTCAAAAGCATTCATATTTGTCCAGTTTCTAAGACATGGTTTCAATGCAATTATCATTTGTGACACAGGCAAACTTATATTTACATAAAAGTAATCAAAGCATATTAACACATTCACAATTACAAACATCATACATCACATTTTTATATGTCATACAATCAGAGCACCATTACATAGTGTTCAATTCCTGCCTTCTCTTATACATCATTCCTCCTTCAAACTATTTTTTCTGCATGTATTGTTCCACAATTTCCTTTTTTTTTCTTTGTAATTTACTCCTACCTTTTTCTTAAAATCCTACTTCCTGTTCCTTTATCTCCGTTGCAATATTCATTACTTTAAGTATAGTCTGTTTAGATTTTGATTTCCATTTTCTAGTAATTGCTTTTTTTGGCAGCCATCAGAATTAAACTTAAGATCTGAATAAAAACGTAGAAAATACAGAACAGACCACACCTGAAGACAACATTATAAAAAAACAAAGTTTTAATGCATGAGTAAACGCTTTCGCGATCAAACCAACAGATCGCTTCTTCAGACTCAATCACCAAAAAACTCAAAAAATTTAAACAAAAATGCAACCAATCCAAACTTGAGACATATTATTCAATTAATTCAGTGCATCTGTTAAAGGGCTCGTGAGAGCATTAAATATAAAAACTACCAACAGTGGCATATATAAACAATGAATTAAAAACACAATATGACACCATAATACTTGAATTTAATGTTTCAGAAACCTAGCTTTAAGAAAAGTTTTAAGGGACAGTGCAGTATTTATCCCTGGAGCTCTTTCTGCATGCAGTTGCAGAATCCATCTCTGCTCTGCTGCCTCAGTCTTCTTTATAATGCCTCTACCTCTAATACTTTGCTGTATAATCTTAAGTACTAAAAATTTAAAAATATGTTGAGGGCCTTTATCTCTAATATGTCTAGCTAAAGCACTTGTTTCTTTCACATTGGCTATATCCCTAATGTGTTCTAGAATTCGTTCTTTGATACTCCTATTAGTTTTGCCTACGTAGAAAACATAGCATTCTTTGCAGAAACAAACACTGTGTTATGCTTTGCAATCCGCATAAAAATCAATGTTAACAGAGAAAGTATTATTCGGATGTGTAAATACACTATTAGTATATATATATTTACATGCCATACAATGTCTACATGGGAATATTCCAACCCTATAGGAAGATGTATATTCCTTCTTACTAGTAAGTGGTTTATAACAATTGTTTTTAAAGCAAAATTGTGGTCCAGCTTCTATTATTCCTTCTAATTCCTCTATAGATTTTAAAATATTCCAATTATTTTCGAAAATGCAACAAAATACACTGGTGTCGCTTGAATATGTAATGGGGAACCTCAATTTGTGTGGTCTCAGTGGGTACATTGCAACCTTCTCTGTTCCATCAGAGAAGAAGGGTTTGCATTTATTTCATGTTTGAAACATTTCTTCAATGCTAGAGTTAATCTCTTCTTCCTTGTACCCCCTGGCTATAAATTCTCCTTTAAGCATACTAGTGGCTTGATTTAATTCATTGTGTGTGTTATGTAATCTGCTGATCCTCGTACATTGTCCCTTAACAACATTCCTACTAGTATGTCTGGGATGCATGCTAGTTCTGTGTAGAATATTACTCCTTCTACTTGGTTTCCTATAAAGCTTAGCAATCAGTTCTGTAGTCCCTTTTGTACTTATAGTTGTAAAAAATGTATAGATTCTAAGGAAGACTCAAAAGTAAATTTTAGAAAATCAGTGGTATTCTGTAAGTATTCAATAAACAATAAGTCTACTACTCGTGTCCCCTCATAGAAGGAAGATATCGTCCACAAAGCGCGCATACCAAATAAGGTTATTCACAAATTAATTTCTCTGCAATACATATTCCATCTCCCATGATACAAGCATAAGGTTGGCATAGCTATTGGCACATGCCATGCCCATAGCCACGCCAACCTTTTGTAGATAAAAAGTCATTGAAAACACACATTATTCTAGAGTATAATCTTGAGTAGACTGCATATCAGATTTATCTTGGTGTGAGTATATATCCTTCTAGCATTCAGTAATCCACATATCCTCTCTATGCCCCATGTATTAGGTATCACTGTGAATAATGAAGCAATATACACTAACAAAAATGTAATCATCATTGGTCATTTTTGTTCCATCGTAAAGCGACTTCAAAAACAATTTTTTGTCTCTACAGTTTCACAAGTTTCCAATACTGGATGCAACTGCTCTACATAGATGGATAATGCTTCTGTGCACCATCCCCTGCTAGAGACAATGGGTCTCATAGGTGGTTCAATCATATGTTTATGTAGGTATTACAGGGTGTTCTACCTGAAAGTAGTCAAATAATTCTTCAGAAATCTGCTGAGATACATACAAGTCAAAAATATATACTGACACTATCTAGGATAGCTTTGACTTGTATATAAGAGATGTGCAAAAGTCGCTATATCGTTAAGTATCATTTGTTGTAGGTAAAATGTCTTATCCATAACCACAGTACTGCCACTTTATCTGCGGGTTTAATTTCAATGCTCGACATTTCTTCAAGTTGTCTCAAAGCTTCACTTTCTGTTCTTTCTAAATTATAGAACAGAGCTGTTCTTTTCTTATTAAAAGAGTCTTTTTCTTCTCTCTCTCATACTGTCAAAAAAGTTTCAATCGGATGCATTTTAGGTATGTACAAACTAGGTTTCTTGAATTGCATAAATTGTGTAGCATTATTTTCTTTAAACATAGTTTTCAGTGTCAATGCATGACCAAACAGTCTCAAGTCTTTTAAAATATCTATCACATCTGTTCTCTGTGCTGGCACAAAAGATAACCCTTTGTTCAATAAAGATATCTGTGCTGAAGTCCATTCAAAATTAGATAAATTGATTACCAAACCTTCATGTTCTTGTTCCGTGTTACCATCTTGGTTGCGTTCAACTCTCCTGTAAACATTGGTGCCTGCCCTTCCTTCCCTTGTTTTTGGATCTCTCTCTGATCGGTAGTGCATTGTTCAACACGATGGGCAGAATCGGCATTTGTACTGTTTTCTTCTGTTCTAAAAAAGGTGAAGAGATTGCAGTTCTATCTGGTGTATGAAATACATTGCCTTCCTTACTATGTATACTTAAGCATTGTATCTTCTCTTTGTTGCTGTGAGGCAGTTAGCGTCATCACATCTTGTCATCGTTGCTATGGTTTCTATGGAGGCTTCATTGTGATTAGTTCTCGAGGGCGCCACCACTTCTAAATTATTAATGCACGTAAGCAGAGGTAGTGTTTGTAGATGTAACTTTGGGTCTATTTCCCCTCGGCCACGAGAAGACTTCTTTACGTTGAAGTCATTAACATCTCTCTGTAGCTTTTTCATTTTGACATTCTGAAGTCGCTTATCATAGCTAGATATACCATCATATAGTTCATCAATCTTTGTACCAATAACTTCAGCAGAGAATTTAGATAGTTCATTCTGCAATGTTCTAATCTCTTCAAGTAATATTCTTTCTTGTGGAAGAAAATATTCAATCAATAAGTGCATATAATCATAACTAAGATGAAGGTTAAGGTGTTGCCATTTCTGCAGCATGTCAGGGTAAACATCACCATATGTCGGCATTGTTAGTACTCTTAGTCCCCCCGGGACTATTTTATACTTAAGTGATGCTTCTAGATGGAATCATTCATGCTACTGCCTGTTAACTCCTTTACTGAAGTTATTTCCATTTTCTCCTTCAGCCATGTTCCAGTACAGAAAAACACGAAGCAAATCCAAACAGAAAAAATGTAATCCTGTAGCTGGACAAACGCTCGGTCTTCACCTCAGAGCTTTGAATAAAAAATGTAGAAAATACGAACAGACCACAGCTTTAATGCATAAGAGTAAGCGCTTTCGCGATCAAACCAACAGATCGCTTCTTCATTGTATGGCATGTGTGTGTGTGTGTGTATATATATATATATATATATATATATATATATATATATATATATATACACACACACACACACACACACACACTAATAGTGTATTTAGACATCCGAATAATACTTTCTCTATTAACTTTGATTTTTATGCGGATTGCAAAACACAACGCGTAATGCACCTTAGTTTCTGCAAAGAATGATATGTTTTCTACGTAGGCAAAACTAATAGGAGTATCAAAGAACAAATTCTAGAACACATTAGGGATATAGCCAATGTGAAAGAAACAACTGCTTTAGCTAGACATATTAGAGATAAAGGCCCTCAACATATTTTTAACTTTTTAGTACTTGAGATTATACAACAAAGAATTAGAGGTGGAGACATTATAAATAAGACTGAGGCAGCAGAGCAGAGATGGATTCTGCAACTGCATGCAGAAAGAGCTCCAAGTATAAATACTGCACTGTCCCTTAAACCTTTTCTTAAAGCTAGGTTTCTGAAACATTAAAGTATTATGGTGTCATATTGTATTTTTAATTCATTGTTTACATATGCCACTGTTGTTGTTTTTATAATATTTAATGCTCTCACGAGCCCTTTAACAGATGCACTAAATTAATTGAATAATTTGTCTCAAGTTTGGATTGGTTGCATTTTTGTTTAATTTTTTTTTAGTTTTTTGGTGATAATTGAGTCTGAAGAAGCGATCTGTTGGTTTGATCGCGAATGCGCTTACTCATGCATTAAAACGTTTGCTTTTTATAATATTGTCTTCAGCTGTGGTCTGTTCGAATTTTCTATGTTTTTATTCAAAGCTCTGAGGTGAAGAACGAGCGTTTGTCCATCTACAGGATTATATTTTTTCTATTTAAACTTACTGTCTAGGCAATTCAGATCATGTATGCCAGCTGAAAAAAATTATTTCCTTAGCCGCAATCATTTGCTTGCCCAGCATTCCTGGTAGAGTAACTCTGTTGGGAATTTTTAAAAAGTCTGCCATCTCATTATACTCCGAGAATGTGTCACAGGTACAGCTTTCTTCTTCATTACATGCACCAACATTTGCCATCTACCTAAGGAAAAATTCTTTGGAGTCTGCTTGGGTTATAGAAGTATGTATGCAAACACAGGCATATTTGGCAGCCATACATACGTCCTCCCACTGTTTCTTTTTGAACTGCATCTCCAATCTCTTCCCTATCTTTTCTGACCTCTTCTTATCGATTTCTATAATTATTATGCAGTATTTTATATCTCCAACAAATTATTCCTTTTTTAACAGCAGCTTCTGTTCTACAGTCAAACTCAACCAGTGCAGGTCTTTCATTTAGGATTCCCATATCTCTTTCTCAGTCTATATGGTGATATTACTCCCTGATAAGGAAGGCAATCACTACCCTGTAATCCAAATGTCTTCTTGGCCTCTTCCCATTCTACTGTATTTCCCTACCTAATTATTTGTTCCCAATATTTTTGGTCCTTTGCCAGCTTCCTCCAGTAAATTCCAGCTCCTTCTTGACTATTATCTGTATGTACCCCTAATTGCTGTCATCCCTACTGGCAGAATCTTCTTACTTCCCATGTTGGTTAAGTTCTTAGTATATTTTCTTCTTTATGAATACAATATTTTTTCCCCTTTTAATTTCTTCAAGTGTTTTGGGTTTCTAATACCATGACGGGAATAGATTCCATTCCTAAGTCAAAGTACAATTAAAGTTCATGAAATTAGTACTGTTTCAGTCTTTGATGTCAGCCAGAAGTGCTTGTGCCCAGTAAGAACTCCTGCAATTCATACAGGGTTACATGTATTGGCAACATATCTAAATATGACTGAAGATTCTTTTTTATAAGACCCGTTGGCTCTTACTACTGTTGGAACTATCCAGGTATCTTTCTTCCACATTGCTCTCGTTTCTGCCTGCAAATCCTGATATTTTATGAGTTTGTCTCTCTGTACACAAGACACTGTAGTCACTGGGTTTGGGAATTTCAATGATCAATTCTACTTTTGTCTTCTTTTCATGGACCACTACATCCAGTTTTCTTACATCTATCTTTTGAACTGTTGGTAATGGGTGGTCCCATGTGATGTAGACAATCATTTCCTGGGATGCTTTGTGGCTCATGTTTCCAGTGTTTTTCAGCGACGTCAATACCATAATGTTTGCACAATCTCCAGTGCAGTCTTGCCACGTTATGCGTTTCAGTATGCAGTCCTTCTACCATTAGTATGTCACAACCAGCAATGAGGCGAGTCACTGTTTCTAGTTCGGTTTTACAAAACCTACATTTGTCTGTTTCTTTCGTAGGTTCAATGGACTTTGTAAACCAGTGTGTACGTAGCCCACTATCTTGGGCTGCCAATATTAACCTTTCATCTCTTGGTTTGAATTTGCCTCTCTTTAACCATTCCTGTGTTCGTTCCTAATCAACATGAGGTTCCTTCCAGATGTTTTCTATACTTGCAACAATATTTATGCATTTTCCACATTTCTTGCCTTCTCATCTGGTCCTTCACCTTACATTCTCTCTCTTGTTTTTTGACACATTCCATTGCTGCCTGATTTTTATCTGCTTCTGGTTTAATTTCCATTCCTGTTTGTCGCCAATATGCTTCTGCTAGATCAAGCAGAGAAGTCATCTTAGATTTATTCTCAAGTTTCAAAACTTTCACTACGTTTGGGTCTTGTGAGGTCAGCAGATGTGTTGAGTCCCATTGATTGCAGATCTATACATGTAATCAATTTCAAGGAGGCCCATCCCTCCTCCTGAGCAGGGAATATATAATCTTGGTATGCACTGATTTTTATAAAAGCATTTGGTGAGCATGAAGCGTCTTTCTTGTTTTCCTGTCTAATCTATCCAACATGTTTTGGGGCCAGTCAATCACTCCAAAACTGTAAGTTAGGAAAGGAAGAGCAAATTGGTTTGTAGCTTGCATTTTGTTCCTAGATGTTGATGCTGTTTTCGGGATTAAAGTTTTTTAAAGTCTTCCTTACTAAGTTTTATTCGCATTTGTTCATGTTTTATTGTTGATCCTTCTTCAGTTCCCAAATATTTATACACTCCCTCTTGCTCAAGTTCTTTTATATCGCATTCTTGTCCCAAACTGATGTTTTCCTGATGCTGCAGTTTTCCTGCTTTAAATGTTGCTTTTGCACATTTATCAAGATCAACTGACATTCTTATATCAACTGAAAAAGTTTTAACAACTTGCAAGTTGTGCTTTCAGTTGCTCATCTGATGAGCTATACAGTTTTAAATCAACCAAGTGAAGATGAGAAGTCTTTACGCTTTGTTGTTTTCTAGAAGCCAAATTATAGCCATGGCTTAAGCTGTTAAGATAACAGCTTAATGGGTTAAGAGCAACAGTGGTGGTGGAGTCACCCTGGAATATTCCTCTTTGAAATTTTATCCCTGGAATAGTAATCTGTCCATCATCATGCCTTAATTGCAAAGTGGTGTGCCACTATTTCATGGTCATTGCAATGTAGTCGGTCAGTGTAGGGTGTTATCTTGTACATTTTTAAGCATACTTTTATCCATGAATGTGGGATACTAACAAATGCTTTTTTAGTCAATCCATGCCATGCTGAGATTCTTCCCCTTTTTACAGTTCTCCACTATGACTAACAGCAAATGATACTTTGTTTCACATAACTTTCTTTTATTGCCCTTTTACTCTACTGCCATAATTGAGTTTTCTTCTAAATGACTATAAACTCTGTCGGCATCAATTCCAGTGTATAGTTTATATGTCGTCGGAAGGCAAGTTACTGGTCTATAGTTTTTAGGGTAGCTTGCAGGTTCACTCTTATCTAGGGGCATTTGTTGTAATCCAAGTTGGTGTCTGTTCAGGGTGCACATATAAATAGATCTGAAGTAGTTGACTTCATTTGGTCTTCAACCTATGGGTTACAGATCAATATCAGATCTGAGCTGCATAACTAGCATCTGATCAAAGCTCCTCCCCTTACCCATAATGCCCCCTCCTTCTTCCCTTCAGATCTTGTTTGCTGCTGAATAGTAAGCATTGTGGTCTGAGTTCGGAGGGTTTTTTTCTGGGTAACTGTCAATTTTGGGCCTTTTTCTCTAATTTTAATCTTTCTAACTCTCATTTTCTACCTCCCCACCCCACGTTTGGTCATCTGTTAAAAAAAAAAAAAATAAAAAATAAAAAACTCTTCTCCTTTCTGTCCCGTCTGTAGCTCTTGAGTGTGTGTGTGTGGTTTTGTGGGCCTGTCGGAGGTATTGGCTGATACCCCAAAACCAGGTTTTAGGAAGTGCACAGAGTGTGGCCATAAGCTCTGCCCAGCTGATGGCCACACACTGTGCATGATATGTGTGGGGGATGCTCATCTGTCCTGTCTGTGCAGGGTTTAACCAATGGGCACCAAGGACAGGAGGGATAAGCTTATTTTGAAGGGCATACTTCCCTCCTCAGGGACTGTAGCCCCCTCAACCCCGGCTTCTGCATTGGCCTCAGCTTCTTCCCTTCTCTGGCCATTAGGACTCAAACTCCCACCAAGAGGCCTGGGGAAGGGGAGAAGCTGAAGAAAGATAAGCCTAAGAAGCGGTCACCTGACCACTCAGCTCCGGCAGGACCTCTGCCAAAAACCAGCCCAGCGACCACACCAGATCTCCCCAGCTCCAGTCTCTCGTTTGGGCTTCCCCTCATCGGCACTCCAGACCGGTGTCAGTAGCCTCCTCCTACCGCTCCACCCAGAGCCTTAGTGAAGCAGAGATGGATAGGATGAGGAGGAAGTTCATCCACACCCAAATCTGGATGGGAGTCTTGCCTGCCCCCTTTCCCACCGGAGCAGGGAGCTCACAATCTATCTTTACCCCAATTACTCCTCCAATCCGACCTTCGGTTTCAGACCCCTTGGGACTCTAGGACCCTCAGGGTCGAGGGGTGAGCGCAGATGGTACTTTGACGCCAGCCACTGCCTTGGGCATGTCAGATCTGAGGGGTTGCTGTCAGCTTAGAGTGTGTTGGAGCGCAGTCTTCCCCTCAGCATCTCGGCTCTGACTCCTTCATCGGGTCAGAGGGGTACGGCTCCTACTGGCAATTCTCAGGATCACCTTTCTCCTTCAGCCCTTGATGTGGTGGAGAGGGTTCTCCCCACATCGTGACCACTGACCAGCTTGCCACGGACTCTGCCCTGACTCCCTCTGCTTTGGGTACATCCATCCTGCAATCTATGGGACAGCCTGCTGCCGGTTTGCCTCAAGAAGCTCCTGCTTGGGAGCCGCAGGACGTTCACGAGTCCTCCCCAGAGATTCAAAATGAGGCGATCCCTCGCAAACAGACGTGCAAAAGGAAGCACTTGGGACTCCCCACTGGAGTCCCTTACCAAAGACCCTGATTTGGAGGAAGGTTCCCCCTTGCCACCCCCCGAGGATGTCTCCTTTGGAGACATCATGGAACTCCTCCGCCAAAGGGGGGGGGGGGTGGAGGGTCTGTCCAAAAACCAACCCCAGACGAATCAGTGTTCCTAGAGGCATTCAGTGCAAGCCCATCTACTTCCTGGGTATCCCCTCCAGCTGATCCCTTAGTGGATCTTATAACATCTGGAAGGAACCGGACATGGTGGAGCCCATCCCAAACCACCCGGGCAAAGTTCTTAGCCCCCCTTCGGATAGGACGTATTGGAACAAAGGGCCCCTAGTTGATGCTATGGTGGTGGCAGCTGCCATTAAAAAAGAGCTCACTCAGGAGAGCTCTTCAGTCCATCCGCCTGATCGAGAGTCAAGGACGATGGATCGATTTGGGAAGTGGGTGTACTCTTCTGCCACCTTCCCAGTAAGAGTGCTGAATTACATGGCACACGTGATTCAGCTGCAGCAAGACCTAGTAAAGGAGATTGCTGAGTAGACCCCTGAGTCCATGTCGGCGGGAGACAAGACTGTTTTCCTCTTGAATGGCCACTCTGAATTAAGTCGCTAACACATCCATGAGTCTCCTTTCCCATGCTACTGAAGGAGCTGCTAGGGCTGCCGGTACAGGCGTTGCTATCAGGCGACAAGCCTGGCTCCGGCTATGTCAGTTCTAGGAACCCTTTAAGGCATCATTTACCAATGCCCCATACAATGGTTCTTCCCTGTTTGGGAAGTCGGTATGTGATACTTTGGTCCAGAGTGAGAAGGATGGGAAGACGCTGTCTGCCATCGGGATTCACTTCTTCTCCCCTCAAAGATCCTTTTCTAGGAATCAGCAAGGGGCTAAAATGATGTGGTTCTGAAAGTCTCAGGTGTTTCCTCGGGACACTCAGGATTCACCATCCCCTAGAGGTAGAGGGGGTTATGATAGATGCTGCCGTAGAGGCAGAGGGGGTCCAAGAAATTACAGGTCTCGAGAACCATTCTCGGACAGACCTGGGCAACAGCCCTGAAGAGGGGGGAACAGTCATCGCTACACCCAATGGAATGGGAGTCCATAACAACAGATCGTTTGGTGTTGCAGATCATATCCAGGGGCTATTCAATTATATTCCTCATACCACCCCTTCAACCAAAACACCTCCCGGATGTCCCACCTGTGCAAAGGAAGGAAACTCCTCTAGAAATAGAAAAGCTACTAATAAAAAAAAAGCCATCCAAACTGCCCCCCGACCAGTCTGGATCAGGCATTTATTCCAAATTCTTTTTAGTGCCAAAGAAACAGGGGACCTAAGACCTATTTTGGATCTATCCACCTTGAACCTGTCAGTTACAAAGGCAACATTCCAGATATTTACACTTCAATCCATCCTGCAGGCAAACAACTGATGTGCTCGATAGACCTCCAGGACGCGTACTACCATATCAAGATGGACAGGTGCATACTACCATATCAAGATGGACAGGTGCATACTACCATATCAAGATGGACAGGCGCACTTGGAGGTTCCTCCGCTTCCAGCTAGGAGCCAATTATCAGTTCAGAGCCCTTCCCTTTGGTCTCACCACAGCCCCCAAGGTGTTCAAGGTGATGGCAGTAGTAGCGGCTCACCTGAGGCTTCAGGGTATTCAGGTCTTCCCTTACCTGGACGATTGGCTCTTCACTGCCCCTTCCAAGCATCAGCCTTGTCAAGCCAGGGATTATTTCCTCTTACTAGCACATGGGCTGGGCATCACCATCAATCTCAACAAGTCATCACTGGCCCCTGTTCAGATGTTAGACTTCATTGGGGCTCGGTTAGACAAAAGTTTTCCTTACCCCAGACAGGATTCATAGCCTAAAGATACACATTCTTTACATCCTTCAAGCCCAATCTCTGACAGCAGAAGTGGTACTGAGGGCGTTGGGGTCTATGGCAACCACGATCAACCTGCTACCCTTAGCAGGCCCTTCAGTGGACCCTTGCCATTCAGTGGTCTTTATTGGATCTGCCATTGTCTCATCTGGTTTGAATCTCCAGAGTGCGCAGGGACTCTCTTCGGTGGTGGATTCATTCCCCGGATCTAGTCGGGGGATGTTCCTTTCTCCCATCATTTCCCAAGACCATGGTGACCATGGAAGCCTCACAGCTGGAGGGGGCACTGCTTGGGAAGGACAGCTCAAGGCAAGTGGTCCCCTTCTGAGACCAGTTTGCATATCAATGCCCCTTGGAGATTAGGGCGGTGCTTCTTGCATTGCAGGCTCTTCATGCCCATCTTCCTCTAGGGACGGTTGCCATCTAGACAGACATGTCGGTGGCTTGGTACATCAACAAACGGGGGAACTAGATCTTACCCCCTTTGTCGTAAAGCCATTAGAGTGTGGAAATGGGTGATCTCCATAGGCAGTTTTCTGGTAGCAATGCACATTCCTGGACGGTCCAACATTCTAGTGGACAGGCTCAGCAGATCTATCCTGATGCCATACGAGTGGTCTCCAATCCTTCAATGCTGGAGCAGATCTTTCAAAAGTGGGGTCAGCCTTGCTGCGATCTTTTTGCATCTCCTTCCACTGCAAAATGCAGTGAGCTCTTCGCTCTGAAACCCCCTCCCCCTCAAGGGGAAGCACCCAGAGATGCTCTGATTCATGCTTGGCCTCCCGGTCTCCTTTATGCTTATCCTCCTCTGCCCTTGATATCAAAATTTTTCCAGAAAGCTCGCAGGCTGGGGAGCTTTATGATCCTCATCGCCCCATTCTGGCCTCGCCAAGTCTGGTTTACCTCTCTATGGTCTCGTCTAGCAATTCCACCATGGATGTTGGAGCTAGTCTGGATCTCATTTCCCATCCCTTGGGGATTCCTCATCCAGACCTGGACAGTCTGAAGCTCATAGCTTGGCTGCTCCAGTTCCCATAATTATTAAAATTCCTGGTTTATCTTCTCCCATTAAAAACATTTTGGTGGTGGCTCACCAGTTTTCCACCAGGAGAATATACCGTAGTAAGTGGAAATGTTTTTCACTATGGGCCTCGCAACATGCATTGGATCCCTTTACTGCTCCAGTGTCTGCAGTATTGGAATTTTAGGCAGGGATTTTTCAGCAAGGTGCCAGTTCTTCTACTGTCAAAGTCCAACTAGCTGCAATTTCCAACGTTCATGTGGGGAAAATATGATTTTGTTGGCCTCTTCTAAATTTTGCAAGGCCTTCCTTAAGAGTACCTTTCTTCTGAAACCCCCGGTGAGGGATCCTACGCCTCCATGGGACCTTACTTTAGTGCTTCAGTCTCTCCCCCTCCCACTTTGAACCTGCAGCCTAGATAGAGTTGCAGTATCTATCTTGGAAGACTGCTTTTTTTAGTTGCCATTAATTCTGCTAGGAGTGTCAGAACTTCAAGCACTATCCATGAAGGTTCCTTATATGATTTATCATAAAGTATCTTTACGTAATAACCCATTCTTTCTCCCCAAGGTAACGTCAGAAGCCAATATTAATCAGACGATCAATCTTCCAGTTTTTTTTTCCCAAATTTTCAAAATAAAGGAGAATATAAATTACATTTACTGGATGTGCATAGACAATTATAGTTCTATTTGCACAGGACAAAAGCCTTTCATAAGTCTGACCAATTCAAAACCCTTCTTAGGGAAACCAATCTCCAAAGTTACGATGCCAGCAGGATTTCCCAATGTATTATTTGGGTATACTCAGTTACGGGAATTTCCCCACCAGGTCAGATAAAAGCTCATTCTACCAGATCTATGGCTACTTCAGCGGCTTTTTGGTCCAGGGTGTTGGATGATATTTGCTCTGCAGCTACTTGGTCCTCATCTCATACCTTCATTTCACATTATAAATTGGACATCATATCCAGCAACACGGCACATTTTGGCTCTGCTATGCTCTGGAATATCCTTTCATAAGGGCATCCCAGGTGTATAGTAGCTGGGGACTCTGTCCCACAGGTTGAAGACCAAATTAAGTCAACTACTTCAGATAAAGAATTTATGCATTCACCATAATGTTCCATCTGAGTAGTTGTACTTCATTTGACTTCAACCATCCCCCCTGCTTCCCCCGACCTTGTCAGTATCATGCTGTCTGTAGGTGGACACCTCAGGGATGTTCTTTGCCATGCTTTGCCTAAGGAAATTTGAGTTGCCAGTAGTGGTAAGGTCTTGTTGGGTCGGGTATGTCTTATGTTTTGAGCAGCAAACTCAATCTGAAGGGCGGAAGGAGACGGGGCATTATGGGTAAGGGAAGGAGCTTGGACCAGATGCTGGTTATGGGGCAGAGTCGATCAGATACAGATCCGTAACCCACAGGTTGAAGACAAATGAAGTACAACTACTCAGATGGAACGGTATGGTGAGTACATAACTTCGTTTTCTTACTTGTAGCTAAATCTTTGTGCAAAGATGTTAATACTTTTAACCAGAAGTTAGGTACCGCATCTGGGCCTGGGGTTTTCCAATTAGAGGCTTTTCTTAACTTTGTTTCAGTCTCTCTGGCTGTTACTTCATCTCATTTCATACCCTGTACCTTTAACCTTCTTATTCTTTCTTTTATTTCTTCTACCCATGTAGCATCTTTGTTATGTTCCACAGGATCTTCATAAATAATTCACCAAAATGTATTTCTTTTTTTTTGTGGTCTTTCAATTCCTTTTACCTTGTTTCCCAGTTCTCTGTAAAACTTTTTGGGTCATCAATAAATTGCTTATTTTGTAATTTTCCTTTATATTTATCTGTGTAGCTTCTAAGTTTTTCCACCTCTGATGAGATTTTTAGTTTATTTGCGATAGCACATGAGAGACCCTGGTCTGTTCGAATACTGCTCATTGCTTTTATTACGTTTATGTTTCTTAGTACTTTTGTTGATCTGTTTCCTCTTCTATATTCTTCTAACAGCGACACTTCTTGTCTTAATTACTTTACAGTTTTCGCTATTCAATATTTCCATGATGGTATTTGATTTCTCCCCTTCCTTTCCCTTTCTACCTTGTGTTCTTGTGGTGGAACTATCAGTTATTAATTTAGCTGCACAGTAATATATCCTGTTTACTTCTGTTATATTGCATTGATCTCTATGGACAGTTCTTATTACAGTATTAATTTATCAAACTTCTGACTTTTTGGGTTTTATTGACCTTATGCAGTCTGTTTCTTCCAATTATTTTAATAAGTCTCTCAATATTAAAATCAACCATTTCTCATCTCTCTCTCTCCTTCTAGACTGAGGTCACACTTTTTGTTTTCCATTTCCCCTAGGCATTCTATACAAAGTTCCATAGCATCGTCCTGTGGCACATTCTGTTCAATTTCATCCTGTGTCATCCATTGCTCTGTCATATGGGAACTCATTGGCCTATCACCCTCAACATTGACTGCATCAGAGTTTTCTGTTCCCTCCCTTGCTGTCCAGCTTCAAGTGAACATTTATACTTGTTTCCTGTGGAAGGCTCCAAAATATCTTCATATAGCACCTGACCAATTGCTTCCCATTCCACTGGTTTCCCCTTAATTTGGATATCCATTGCTGTATCCTGTTGTGCTTTATAAATTAGATTTTCTAAACTGAATACTTCACTGTGCAGGGACTCAATAACTACAGTTTCTATTTCTTTAACTTCTCTGTTACTAATCTCCTTTTCTATTTTTCCCCTGTCTTCTTTTTTTTTGTATTGTAAAGTTTTCAATGTCTGGATTCCTTTGCCTGTATTTCTCTTCAAATATCTTTGGTGCTGCTCTTTTTGTATTGGTTAGTTTTACTTTCTCCTTTGAATAAATATTACACTACATTAAATCTCTTTCTTTCCCATGTCCAAATTTCTTCTTCAGATGTCTCCTGATCTTCCTGTTTCTCCTTAGTTTGGCGTCTCGCTCCATCATGCTGTGATGTAACCTGTGTTGGACCTTCTACGCCAAATCCTTCACTTCTCAGGTACTCCACAACTTCAATTTTTTTAACTTCTACTTTACTAATCTTCTTTTCTACATTCCCTCTGTGATATTTTCCATATCTGGATGACTTTGCCTGTATTTCTCTTCGAATATCTTTGGAGCTGCCTTCTTTATATTGATTAGTTTGGCTTTCTCCTTTGCATAAATACTGCAACTATCAAATCTCTCTCTCTCATGTCCATATTTCTTTTTTATACTTTTCAAAAATCTCTAGGTTTTGTCTACATTTTCACACTTCCTTAGCTGCTTCTTTTTCAAAACAGATCAAAGTTTATTGATCTATATGCTGTTTTTCACAAATCTGTTGTATTATCGAGTACAAATTTTTATTTGAAGCTTCTGACAGTTTTTCTTGTGGAAGTATTTTTCTTTCCTCCAATTTCTCTCAATCGTTTTGTATACCTTGTTTCTAGAAATTCTGGGCTTTTTGTATAACAGTAACACTACATAATTTCTCTCTTATCCTCAATAGTCCACTATCACCTTTATGGCTCTTCTTTGGCCTATCAGTTTTTGTGATTTTTGTGGACTACTACTTCCTTCTACAACAGGGGTGGGGGGTGGGGCATCCTTTCCTGAGCCTGGCCCAGCTGTAGGTATGTTTCCATATTTTGAGGATTCTACACTGTCATTTTTTCCAGTCCTGGCACCAGTGTGCCTACCAGGACAGGGCACTATTTTATCCTGGGTCTTGTGCACCCAGATATCTTTAATTTTTAACCTAATTTTGTCCATGATACATGCTATACAAACAGTCTATATATCAGTGTCTTGGCGAGATTTTGTGAAAAAAGGCCCACGTCGTGAAGGTAATCACCAAGACTTCAGGATGATTTCAATTTCAGCAATACTACTACTCCTTTGCTTGCTGGCTTTTCATCTCTCCATTCGGACCCCATATTCTGTACGACTGAGATTTTCCTTAAGGATCTGTAACAAATTCCTTTCTCTCCTTATTTCTTGAATTACCGCCCTGCTTCATCATCCCCTTCCACTTTGAATTGTAGCTTTCTGCTTGTATTATGTACAACAGTCTTAACTACAACTCTAAAATATCCATTCAAAACAGGTAATCCTTAACCTCCTTGTTCTATTAGGAAAATCAACTTATCCCACTTGAAGGTTTCCCTCATCCCCTCCCAAATAAAATCCCTCAACTCTATTAAAATACTATCCCATACTACTACTGTGGTTGATAAAAAATATGCCCAACGTGTATAAAATTAAATGGGCAAACATTTTTACTGCTTGTATCTTGCTATCCATACCCGTAGGCAACGGCTTCCAATTTCTTTTTGTATTCTTTGTTTAGTCTCTTCCCACATATTCTTAACCTCCATAACAGAATCCTTTTTAATCCATACTCCTAAATACATTTTATCACTTCCCCATAAATATGGGTATTGCTCAACCAGTTCAATTGTGAGTACATAGTTTATACCTATAGAAAGAACTTATGATCTGATATTAATCTTCATTCATGCCTTACTGATGGGTTATCGGTTCCGTCCTTGGAACAGAGTAGACCAAATATCAAGCTCGTGTCAGACAAAAACTCTCCGGCCAAGGTCCTACCCAGAATGCTCTGCTCCTGGTTACCTCAGATCTCATTTGCCGTGTTGCTGTACAGTTGTGTCAAGCCACTCTCTCAGCCGTTTAATTTTTTGAAAGTTTTATACATTGTTCTGACTTTAAATATTTTCAAATAGTACTAATATTTTCCTACCCCATCATATACTTTAGACTCTCTCCCTTCAGTCTTTTCCCTTTATTACCTTTTTTCTTACCTTTGAGGTAATTCATTACCATCGTTGATAATCCTTTCTTTTCTCCACTTACCCTTTTGGGTAGGTTTTCCTCTTCCTTTTGATACTGTTCTCCACATCATTATGTCGGATAAGGAAAGTAGTGTTGGTTTCAAGCAGTGTAAGGATTGTGGCCGTAAGTTACCGCTTTCCGATGGCCATGACTTGTGTCTACTGTCTGAATGTTTCCCACCTTACTGTGGATCCCCCATGTGGGATATGTAAAAATTTTGCAACCAGGACTCTTTAACGAGGAAGAATAAATTAATATTGAAAGGTCTTCTCAAATCTCCTTTCTCTGAGGCTACTTCTGGGTCGGAGGGCTCACCCCCTCATGTTAAACCCCATAAGAGGTGTTCTTCCTCTTCATCAAAGTCGCTCCCTTCTCCCTCTGGAGATCGTAGGGAGTCAACTCTTAAGAAGGTGAAAATGATTACTACTTCGGTGCTGCCACCTATGACCCTGTCAGCTCCAGGCTCAGCACTGGCCCAAATGATTCTGGCTCCAGCCATGTCTTCCTTACTGACACTGGAGTTCCCAGTGCAGACTATAGTTCCGTTGCAGCCCTTACTGGCACCGTCCATGCAGGTAACAGTCCCCTATGGCACAGTTGGTACAATCCCATTCGGCTCAGAGTATGACACTTCTGTATTCCACGATGCAGATATTTTCTGCACCATGTTCTTCGGTGCAGTCCTTCTCAGCACTGTCCTTATTACCGGTGCAGACACTTTCCTCGACGGCAACATACCCATCAGGACAGACTTTTGCCTTTATGGTGCAGACACCTTCAACTACTATGGCGCTGACATCCTTGGCACAGACCACTTCCACACAGTTTTCTTCACTGCAGACATCCTCTGTTCCAGGCTCTGCACCTTAGCAAGGAGCAAGCATTCTTCTTTGGATCCATTTGCTGATAGTCAATATAGTCCTTTTCTAGAAAGGCCAGAATTGCCATCAGATTTCTCCATGAGGTCAACCAAGAGTCTCTCTGAGCAAGATGTTTTGCAGCTTGTTGACCAATTGCTTGTGGCCAGAGGTCTCTCTCATCCGAAGTCCACGTTCCCTCCTTCAGGTGAACGTACATCTCCTCAAACTCCAATGTACACTCTTCCTTCAACTTCTACCCAAGTTTTGAAGCCTATTACTCCAACAGCAGCTTCCCTTCCTCCTACTCCAATAGTGGATCTCACTTTGGAACCGGAGTTGTCCTTGTGGCCCTCGGTGCACTGAGCATCAGGCTCTTCTCAGGCCAGTGGCTGTGCAGTGGGGGAGAGCATTCCTGGTTCCACGCTGATTGTTTCTACGGCATCGTCCAGGGATCCTCTCTCTCTCACGGTTCACGGTCAGCTTGAGACTCCTGGTCTGCGAGTGGGCTCCTCATGGTGGGGTATGACCCTGGTTCAGAGGTTGTTGTGCTCGGTTCCAGGCTCCCATCCCTCCTTGGGCGGGATGGCCTTCCAGGCCATGGAGAGGGTGCTTGCCTCTGCTGGCAAACCCCATGTTGGAGTCCTCCCCCCCCCCCTCTGTGCCGCAATGTCAAGCCACAACCACCGGACACAAGGGCCTCAGGTTTCTCCTCCTCAGGAGACCTCCTCTTTGCAGTCTTCCCCAGAACCTCCCGCTGAGGAAGTAACCCGCAAAACATTGTGCAAGAGGAAGCACATGGACTCCACTGAGTTGCTGACTGAAGATACGGATTTTGATGATGGGGAAGGGTTCTCACAGTCACCCTCGGATGAGGTGCCCTTTGGTGACATCCTTGAGATCCTTAGACAGAGGGGTTACTGGAAGTACTCTAATCCCTCCGAGGAATCTGTACCCTACCTCCTGGGTCACCCCTCTTGACAATGAGATCATTCAGCATGTATGGAAGGCTCCTGACACCCTGGAAGCAATACCAAGAAGACTGGATAAAATATCGCCCCCCCCCCCCCCCAGCTGAGCACCCACACTGGTCACGAGATCTTCCAGTAGATGCTATGGTGGTGGCGGCTGCAACTAAGAAGGATTTGGCAGAAGAGAGCCAAACTGTCCATCCGCCCAACAAGGAGCCCCAGCCGATAGACAGACTAGGGAAGCATGTGTTTGCTTCATCAACCTTCGCCGTAAGGTCTTCGAACTATATGGCACATTTTACCAGGCTTCAGAGGGATCTTATCAACCAGCTCTCTGAAACCTTGGCAGGAGCGGTTTCTGATGAGGTCCATGACAACGTGGTTTCTCAGCCACCCTAGAGTCTATTTCCAACTCTTTCATGCATCTTATTTCTCACTCAATGGAAGGAACGGTAGAGAGGCAGGCGCGGGTATAGTCACCAGACAACATGCCTGGATGTGCCTTTGTGACTATGCGGAATCCTTTAAGGCTTCCTTCATGAACGTCCCCATCAAGGCCGCTTCTTTGTTTGGCCCTAAAGTGAAAGATACGCTGGCAAGGTGCAAACAAGATGGCAAGACCTTGTCTGCCATCGGTGTCAGACACACCACTCCTCAGCGATTCTACTCCAGAAATCACAGGAGCGGGAAGATGTGGCACAGGAAATAACAGAGCTCTTTCCGGGATGCATGTGCAGAGTTCTCCCCTAGAGGCAGAGGGGAAAACTCCAATGAAAGATGCCCCTTTTGGGGTAGAGGTAGTCTAGGAAACCGGGGTTCTAGAGACTCCTTCTCTGGCCAACCCTATCAGCGCTCCTGAAGCGTTGCCTGACTGCTCACCTCTGGAAGCGGTCGGGGGTCAATTTTCCTTGTACCCCACTGCCTGGCAAACTATAACCACAGACTATTGGGTACAATGGATAATATCCAGACACTATCGCATCCTCTTCCATCTTTGCCCAATCTCATCCAAGGTATTACCCAATGTTCCACCCAGTTAAAGGGAAAGAGCAGCACAGGAAATCCAAAAAAAAAAGTCATCCAGATGGTACCCCAGACCAGACAGGATCTGGTTTTTACTCTAGGTTCTTTTTAGTGCCAAAAAAGACAGGGGACTGGAGACCAATTCTGGACCTCAGCACACTGAACAAATTTGTAAAAAGAGAAATTCTGGATGGTCACGTTTCACTCTACCCTTCCTCTTCAAGATGATGATTGGATGTGCTTTGTAGATCTTCAAGATGCGTATTACCACATAAAAATGGACAAACCCTCAAGAAGATACCTCCGCTTCCACATAGGAGCCATTCACTACCAATTTCGAGCTCTGCCCTTCGGTCTCTCTACATCCCCCAGAATGTTCACCAAATGCATGGCAGTGATTATCGCTCACTTGTGACTTCAAGGATTCCAGGCATTTCCATATCTAGACAACTGGGTCCTCACCGCCTCCACCAAGCGTCTACTGGGAGAAGCCCTGCACTACACTCTCCTAACAGCTCAAAGCCTGGGAATCGCTATAAACTGGGAGAAATCCAACACTACCCCAACTCAGTCTTTGTAATTTATAGGGGTACTGTTGGACACAAGAAATTGCACAGCATCCCTTCCGGACCACAGGCTTCAAAGAATAAGGCAACAAGTTCAACCGCTACTCTGTCACCACAAATCTCCTGCTCAATCAATACTCCAACTTTTGGGGTCAATGGCAGCCTTGATCTCCAGCCAGATTCCACATGAGGCTCCTTCAGTGGCTATTTCCCACTCAATGGTACCCTCTAAAACATCCTTTGTCTTTTCAGAAAAGTGCAACTCAGAGATGCAGGCAAGATTTACTCTGGTGGACGTCTTGAAATCCCCAACAATGGTCTCTCCCCTTCAACCCCCATCAACCGATAGCCACGGTGACCACGGATGCCTCCCTGATGGGGTGGGGGGGGCTATGTCAGGGAAACTCAGTCCAAGGCACCTGGTCGGAGACAGAGGCCCTTTTACATATCAATGTCCTGGAACTGAGGGCAGTGCTACTAGCGTTGCAAGCATTTCATTCCATCCTTCAGCCAGGGACTATTGCAATCCAATAAGACAACATGTCAGTGGTCTGGTACATCAACAAACAAGGGGGCACCAGATCTTACCCATTATGCAGAGAGGCCTTGTGAATATGGCAATGGGTGATAGCTTCCAACCACTTTCTAACTGCAATACACATTCCCAGGAGCTCTGTGATAGCGGACAAATTGAGCAGGTGCATTCTGCAACCTCATGAGTGGTCCCTCAATCCTATGATAGTGGCAAGAATCTTCAAACGCTAGGGCCAGCCTTGCTGTGACCTATTTCCCTCCTGAACCAACTACAAGTGCAGCAACTATTTTGCCCTAATCACCTCTCGGGGACAGTCACAGAGACACTCTAGTCCACGCTTGGCCCTCGGGTCTACTTTATGCTTATCCCTCCTCTTCCCCCTCAGCTCCCAATTTCTTAAGAAAGCACGACAGTTGAAGGGCAAAGTGGTCCTCATTGCTCCATATTGGCCTTGACAAGTCTGTTTCCCTTCCTCTGGCCTCACCTGCTAGATCAACCATGGATCCTCAATCCATCCCCAAGTTGATCTCCCATCCGCAGGGTCTGGCTCACTCCAATCTAACAACCCTGTAACTTACTAACAAGGGAGAGTATTGCCTGTACTCCTTGGATGTTCATAGGTAAATACAATTTTATCTGGACAGAACAAAATCTACCCGTAAATCAGACCAACTATTCCTGGCTTTTTCTGAACCAAGACGAGGTCACCCTGTCTCAAAAGTTACATTGGCTTCATGGTTGAGAAATTGTATTACCTTTATCTACAACAAAAACAAGGTCTCCTTGCCTCAGAGTGAAAGCACATTCTACAAGGTCTATGGCCACTTCAGCAGCTTTCCATGCTAAGGCTTCCCTCAATATTTGCTCAGCTGCGACTTGGGCCAAACCTCATACCTTTATTTTTCATTACAAATTGGACTTGGGTCTCCAGAGGTAGAGCTTCTTTTGCCTCCATGGTGCTCAGGAATGTCCTTGCCATGAGGGCCACTCAGGGACAGAGGTAGCTGGGGACTCTGTCCCATCAGTAAGGAATGAATAAAGATTAACAACATCAGATAAAGAAGTTATGTCTTACCATAAAGTTCATCTGTGTTGTTGATCTTCATTCATTCATTACTTCCCACCCTCCATCCCCCATCCAGAGGTTCCTGGTTTATCGCATATACTCCTTTATTGTAGGTCTGTTAGGTAGCCTCTACTTTTATCTATCAACTTGCAAACTCGATCTGAGTTAACAGGGAACACAGCATTCTGAGTAGGACCTTGGCTCGAGTGTTTTTGACTGACGCAAGCTTGATATTTGGCTGGCTCGGTTCCGAGGACAGAACAGATAACCCATCAGTAATGAATGAACGAAGAACAACAACACAGATGGAACGTCATGGTAAGATAGAACTTTTTCTTACCATAACGTTCCATGTGTGTTGTCCATCGTCATTTCCATTAACCTGTGGGTATCTGTTCCGATCCTTGGAACCGATCGGCCTCTTTCTTTCCAGCTCGAATTTCCTGACATGAGCTCCTCCTTTCTACCCATAATGCCCCGCTCCCCGGAATACCTCAGAGTTGGTCATAAAAGCATAACACAAAGAACATTACCATAGCCTTAAATAAACATGCCGATAAAATATGTATATACATATCTATGAAAAAGAACATCAGGAGCTCAACCGAAGGAAGAGAGATTCCTTTGAAATTCTACCCGGCTTCCCAAAGACTTGGATAGGGGGAAAGGAAGGTTAATGTAAATGAAGATGGGCAACACAGATGGAATGTTATGGTAACAACTTTTTTATCTGATGTTGTCCACTTCATTTCATTAACCTGTGGGACAGAGTCTCTAGCTACTAGAATCCAGGGTGGCCATCATGGAAGACTATTCTGTAGTAGAGCAGAACCAAGGGCACTTCTGCACCTGGATATGATGCCGAATTTGTAATGCATAATGAAGGTGTTGGGATTTGACCAAGCAGCAGCAGCAGCACAAATGTCTTCACTCGAGTCTCTAGTCCAAAAAGCCTGAGACGTAGCCATAGACCATGTGGAATGGGCTTTTACTAGTCCTGGTAAAGGAATATCTTTGAAAGGGTAGATGAAGGTAATGCAGTCTTTCAACCATCTCACTAGCATAACTTTGGTAACAGCTTTACCTATCTTTGTGTTTGAAAAAGAGATTAACAACTGTTCATACTTATAAAAACGAAGCTGCATAGGTACATTGAGCAAATGCAGAGTGTATAGCAAATGCAGAGTGTATTCTCCTTTGTTATGACAATCAGGAAAAAAAAAGCGAAGATTGATGGACTGATTAATGTTGCCCTCTTAGCCACCTTGGGTAAAAAAGGATTAATACGCCAGGTCACTCTGTCCTTGTGGAAAATCAAACATGGAAATTATGCCGAAAGGGTTTGAAATTCAGACACTTCGGGCAGATGTAACAGCTACTAAAAACAGTGTCTTCCAGGAGAGAAATTTCAAATCCACCATTGCTGATGGTTCAAAGGTGGGATGGATCAAAGCTTGCAAAATCATAGATCCCACTGGGGAGTAGGATATTTCACCAGAGGTCGGAGAAGAAAAATGCCCCTAAGAAATGCTTTACTCAGTTTAGAAGCAAGGGATAAGAATCAAAACCAATGTGAAAACTGGATATAGCAGCTAGATGAACTTTGACAGCAGAATAACTAGTGCCATCCTTGAAAAGGGAAGCCAAAAAAATCTAGTACGACTGTCATTGGGGCTGTTAAGTGATCTGTTTCTGTTCAGCCCAAAAGGAAAATGTCTTCCATTTACTCGTGCAAATTTTGCGCACTTAAGACCTATGAGAAGAAAACAAAATTTCTTGAACAGTGGAAGACAGCCTGGGAAATTTTGCCATCATTGGAAGTGGAGAAACCATGCGGTTCATTTCAGGCCCTGAATTTCTGGGTGTGGATATCCCAACGGATGAGAAAGCAGGTCTGGACTTGGATCGAATTTCATCGGAAAACAAACCAGGTGAGACCAAAGTAAGGTGAACCAGGTTTGTCAAGGCCAAAAAAGGGCAAGGAGGATTACTTTACTTTGCAATCTGAGAGCTTCCTGTATGAACTTGGGAATTAATGGTAGAGGAGGAAAGGCATAGAGAAGACCAGAGGGCCAAGCATGGACAACCGCGTCCCCCTGAGAAGGGATCAAGGCAAAATACCTGCTGCATTTGTTGTTGAAAGGAGATGCAGAGAGATTGCAGCAAGGATGACCCCATTCCTGGAAGATCATGTCTGCCATTGATTAATTTATGGACCACTCGTTCATTTGGCATCAGTAACACTTGACTGAGCCTGTCAGCTAATATGTTGGACTTCCCCAGAATGTGTGTTGCTACTAGAAAGCAACTAGTAGAACTCAGCCACTGCCCACTCTCATTGCTTCTCAACATAGGGGGTAAGACCTGGTTCCTCCATGTTTGTTGATGTACCAAACCACTGACATATTGTCCGTTTGGATTGCAACAGTCCAGAGGTAGAAAGCTGCCGAGTTCTTGCAATGTTAGAACCACTGCTCTCATCTCCAGTACACTGATATGCAGGTCTCCTGGGGTATTCGCGTGCCTTGGACTGTCTGACCTAGACAATGCCCCCTCCAGCCAAACTGGGAAGTGGTCCATGGTCAACGTGGCATTCAGGGATGGAAGAACAAAAGGGCATCCTTGAGCAACTTATGCGGAGTAAAGCCAGCAAAGCAGAGATTCCTTGCACACGAGACAGACTGATGGGAAAATTCAAAGGATTTCTGAGAAGTGACCACTGGACTACTAAAGTCCATTGTAATTATCCACATCTGAAAACATGTCATAGGCAGAAGGGTTACTGCGGCTGCCATTGAGCCTAATGCTCGGAGAACTAGATTGGCTGGAGATTTTGGAATGGTTCAAATCGGACTGATGTGAAACTTCAGGTTTGATACCCAGTCTATCGTGAGGTAAGCATAGGATGTTCTTGGGTCCAGGCAGGCCCTGATGAAGTCTATGATTTATACCAGGTCGAAATGAGACTTCTGTATGTTGATGGTTTTCCCCAGGATTGAGGCCAACTTCAGAAAACAATCTCTGGCCTGAAGGAGTAGATGCCTGGTTGGACTGGTCAGAAGCCAGTCATCTAGATATGGAGATTTCGGATATCCTTGCAGTCAGAGATGAGCGGCAACCACTGCTAGACATTTGAACACCCTGGGGGCTAGGGTAAGACCAAATGGAAGTGCCCTGAAATGGTAGTGACCATCTCCCAACCTGAAAAAGAGAAAACCCCTGAAGGGCCTTGTCCATTTTTATATGGCAGTATGTATCCCTTAGGTCTACAGAGCACATCCAATCGTCCATCTTCAGGAGAGGTAAGATGGATGGAATAGTGACCATTCTGAACTTCGTGTGTTTCACCAACTTGTTTAGAGAGGTCATATCCAGGATAGATCACAAGTCCCCTGCCTTCTTTGGTACTAAAAAGAATCTGGAGTAAACTCCCAATTCGATTTGATCGGGTGGGGGGGGCATCTTGTGTGACTCTTTTGCAATTTTTTACTTCCTTGGCCACGTCCTCCCTCTGACTGGGTGGAACATTGAGGAGGCGAAGTTTTCATTTGGGAGTTTTGGAAAAGGGAATGAATTATCCTCCGAATATAATCCTTGGCACCCATTTGTCATTTGGGATGGCCTCTCAGGCTTCTGGGTGCAAGGAGAAGCATCTCCTCAACTGCTTCCAGAGGAGAGCAGTCTGGCAACTGTTCAGGATTGCTGGAAGGGCTGCTGTGTGGGCAAGTCTCTCCTACTGACTATATCCCCCTCTGCCCCAGGGGGAAAAGTCTCCGCGAGTGTCCTGGAAAGGACCCTGCAACTTCTGAAACCATGTCTCCTTACTCCCATGCTGGTTCCTGGAAAACGTCCATTGTGGTGTCGAAAAATGGATTCAGATGGCAGACAGGGTCTTACCATCCTTCTTCCTCTGGGATAAAGTGTCACGGACTCTGGGGTCAAACAAGGTGGAAGCAGCAAAAGGGATATTAATAAAGGACTGTTTTGAAAGGCTCCACAAAATAGCACAGCCTCATCCAGCCATGGCACCTAAGGCAATGCCAGAACCATCCGCCCTTGAGGTACCCTCTACAGGGTGAGAGATTAGCCTCATGGATGCATTGGCTAAAGAATGCAGGGTGGCCAACCTGGAGGAAAAGGACTCCTCAGCAGACATGGAACCCAGGACTGAGGCAGAAAATTCCTTGACTAAGTCCCTTTGTAGCCTGCTAAAGTGTGACAAATAGTTCAATGCCCTGAGCGCAAAAGTAGATGAAGTGTAAACTTTTGCCAAACCTGTTAACGTCCATGATTCTTTATTCAGGGAGGTGGACAGAAGAGCTTTCTTGAGCCAGCCGTTGCTTGTTGGCTGCCACAGCAACCGTGGCATCTGCAGGGATACCCTTGGTGCAGAAAGACTTGTCAAGAGGGGCACTTAAAATCTTGTTGGCATGTTTGGGAATAGGTTCAACTAGCCCTCGACAGTACCAGCTGGATAAGTGGGTCAGCCAGGGAGGGACACCCATGTAGTTGACGGGCCAGACCTGAAAGCCTCCCAAAGTACAAAATTCCCACAGGGAAGGGTTTTGAGCTGACCAACCACCCCTCTGGTGAAGGATTTCAAGAATGTCTCCAAAGATGACCTCATCGGTGTGGTGATTTGGAAGACCCTTCACATTCCTCAATCAGTATCCAACGTGCTTCCTTTTACACAATTTCTTCCGAGGGACCTCCTCAAGGGGAGGCCCTGCAGAGGTGTCAGAAGGAGCCTGGGTATCCACCGAGGGGAGGGTGTGGAGGCTTTCTGGGACCGGTTGTCCACACAGCAGCTCAGAGACCCCGGCCACAAAGTCCAGTATGAGGAGGGAAAGGTTCTGTAGTGTTAAGTGCTGAGGGTCTCCTAGGAATGGAGAGAACCCTCTTCACAATCTTGAAAGCAAAAGAGTTGCGAACCACCTGGAGTTGTCACAGAGACCACAGGCACAGACACCTCCTGGAGAGTTCAAACCCCCTGCTGCGATGGAGTAGTTGGAGCCAAGCAGTCAAAGGCTGGGGTTCCAAGGGAAAGAGACTGCTCCGAAAGCTTCAGAATCTAAGTCAAACCCCCCCCCCCCAGAACCAACCTAGACACTATGGTTTCAAGACGCGCTTGGAACCAAAGCTGATGGAGCTGAGAAGGTCGAGAAGAAGTTATGAGAGAAGAGGAAATCTCCATCTGCTCCGACACCCCAGCACCGGGAACCAACAGAACAGATGACTCTGAAAACAAAGGTCAGATTGGAGGAGGAGTTACCATCTGGAACGAGGAAACTCTCACGTATCCAAATGTGTAAGGAGTGGACACAAGCCCCATCTGGACCTCTGTCTCAAGATATTGCCCTCATGAGCTTGCTGATGTCCTTGGAAGTTATGCTTCAAAAAGCTCTAGAAGAAGTGGTGGATGGAGGCCTGGAGGGTCTCCAGGGAGAATGAAACTGGGATCTCTGTGCATGCCCTGACAGTGCTGACCCAGAAGCTGATGCCATGGGAGCTCCATTCAGCACTGGAACAACAAGCACGGAGCAAACAATCATTTCTGAAGATTTCACATTTTTTCTTAGCTGTTCAGAGAAGAATCACATGGGAGAAGGTCTCCTGGATGCCAGTGACTCCCTAGGATTTTTAGGAAGGCGATGAGCCCCTGACATAGAAGGCATCCCCGAGGTGGAGGAAGAGGGAGCAAACCTTTTAACAATCAAGTTTGCTTCTATCTGCCACAGCCTGAGGCTGGAAAGCCCTACAGACTTCGGAAGGAGCTTCCAAATGGTTGGGCCCCAAGCAGTAAACGCACTGCCTGTGGGCATCAGATAGAGAAATCTTCCGCCCACAGGAAGTGCACCTTTTAAAACCTAAAGGTTTTTGATCAACCATAGTAAAGAAAAAACAAAAGAAAACAGAAAGAGAAAAGTTTTTTTTTTTTTTTTTTGTAAATAGGGAAGAGAGGAAACCTAAAGGAGAGAAATGCAAAAAACTAAACAGAAGCTATCACTCAGGAATTAAAGTATTAAAGAATTAAATACGTAAAGAGTAATAGGTAGGGAGAACTAAAAAAAAAAAAAAAAAGTTAATGAAATGAAATGGACATCATATCCTTTTTGTTTTACCTTCATTAATTTTTGTATCACCCAAAAAACCTGGAACTCTCAGAATGTTCCATACCACTGAGATGTTCTGCTTCCATCAGGTGCAAAATATCAGTATACAAAGCCAAATTTTCTTAAATATCATACCAACTATATCCAGGAATTTATGAATCCCTTATTTTCTTTGCAAATAGTTCTAAATATAATGCAAATAAAGGGGAAAGATATCACCACTACCTGGTGGTTCTGCTCAGACAACTTATCACAGAGAAGCCCTCCCACTTTGATTTTTGCCTCCAATATCTCACATATAGGAAATGCAAATGCTTCCATTGCCCTACTCCTCAAATTGCAGCTTACTCTATCGGACGTCTTTCTCTGCATCAATACCCACCAATAACGGTGGTATTTTCTTACATTCTGCTTCCCTCTGGATCATCATTGCTTTATTAATTTTGTCAAATGACTGCCTCCCCTCCACAAAACCACATGGGGTTAATATCTATCAGTTTTGGTATCACCTTTGTCATTCTTTTCGCCATTATATACATAAACACTTTAGAATCATGGTTTAAAACTGAAATAGGCATATCGGAAGCTAGATCAAATGGGTCTTTTTCATCTTTAGGTATTAAAGGCACCACAACTTTTTCTCCAGGATATTTGTGGCTCCCCTTCTTTTAAAATACTGTTAAACAAAACCTTCCAAATCTTCCCTCTTAGCATCCAAACTCCTCAGAGTGCCACTTACTTCTGAAGATTTACCTGTAGATTAGTTATACGTCACCATTTCTACCTCATCTCTTCCCATCTTAACTGTTAGTTGTTGAACCTTATATACCTCTAATCATGGCATATTTAAATTTTCCATAAATATTTCCTTTTGTGCTTTTTCTTGATTTCCAAAATACCTCCAACACCTCTACAGGATCTCTGGTTATTTTTCTCGTTATAGGCTAAGTTTGGCAACAATCCTTTCTACTACCCAAGTCACTGTGCCAAGTTTAAATGCAATATTAACACACCCTATATACTGCAGTTTACTGCTCATCACTTCCCTTTGGACCCTAGAATAACTGTGGAGGAATAACTGCATTCATCAAAAACACCATCACCTCACATCAAATTTCCAACAACCCTAACCTGAAGCTTCTGGAAATCCAAATCACCCTTAACAAATCAACTGTTACTTCAGCTACAGATTCCTATCAATGTCCCACAAGGATCAGGGAAATTACCTTAATACAATTGAGGAATAAAACATCAAAACAAAAAAGCTCCTAAATGCTTTATCTCATGCATTGGTCCCCTCAAATTATCTGTCATATAATCCCAGAGTCAGACCAATATATAACCAAATGGGATAAGTTGTTTCTAGCACAAAAAGAGAAGTTGGCTAGGCTTAAAATGGCCGGCAAGAGCAGCTAGTCTAGTACTTACCTATGAACCAAATACTTCCTTGCTAGAGTTCATCAGTTGCCTAAGCAATGACTGGCACATCTACACCTCTAAAAATGGACATACTCAGCATTTCTTAGAATGAGAAAAATCATGAAACTACCCACTCTAATACCCTCGACATGATCCTTACCAACATTGCACCTGCTTGTACACCACCTCATATCTCCTCATACCTGGTTAAGTTGGGTCTATATTAGAACATCGAATGTTCTAAATAGCGAATGCTCAAATGAGCGAAAATGCAAGACCTCGAAAACATTGTCGGGGCTGTGTGCCCCCCCCCCCGCTAAACATATATTCCAACTCTGAGATCGTACTACACTGAGGAAAGGGCAAATATTCCGTTCAATGTACTGCGATAAAAAAAAAAAAACTTCAAGGTTCTGCATTTTCGCTATTTAGAACATTCGATGTTCTAATATAGTCCAAGTTAAGTCTGACCAAAAGTCAGTCGTCGTCTATGTCATGCCTAGTGGTAACACCCTAACTAAAGACCAGCATTAGGGACTTTTCTAGGGCAAAACTGCTTTAGTTAATAGACTTATGCAAAGGGAGCATCAAGATAGCAGAAGTAGTGTAAGCAGCAAAACACAGAGCTTTCTGCAGTAAACAGTTTAAATTAGCAGAAGCCTATAAACTACTGTAAACTGTCAAAATAAGTTGTTAGCTGAAGTGTCTATGATGCCCAGTAGTTAAATAAGGAAGAGAAAAAGGGAGAGCAACTGTGAAAACTCAAAAGGAAACTAAAATCAGTGTGGTGGACCACAGCTGGGAAAAGCAAATAATGGCAACTGAAAGAGAAAACTCTTCAGACACATTAAGGAGAAAGACTGACCAAATGCGCTTAGATTTTCAAGATAAACCAGTCCTGCTGGAATATCTAGAGACAAGCAACATAAGGCTGAAGGAGGGAATAGTTGATAGGAAAATTGCTGGAAATGAGATGCTGGAAAAGCAGATGGAACTGCAATTAAAATATGAACAAAATGCACATAAACTGTTAAGTAAGAAATGCCAGAAGATAACTCACAAATATTGCTAAACTAAAGGGATTTGAACTGTAGAAGTATCTTGGTTAATTATTTGGCAACAACTAGAAAATCTATTCCACTTAACTCATTTATGATTTTCTATTAGCAGGTTTCTTAACCTCCTTTAATACCTGCTGTTTGTCCTCAGAGAAAAGGTTCCTAACAAGGTAATTCAAATTCTATTATCCAGGCTGCGAGCTAATCAACATGAAGGTTGGGGTGGATCAGACAGCCTCTGTCCTATTTGAGTAGGTTCATCCTCGAAGAAATGTGAGGTAATTGCCCTTACCTATTTATATTTATCAGCTACTTAAATATGAAAGTGTGTCCAATTACACTGTGCAATATTATTATCCAAATAAGTGCAACTGAACAGTCAAGGCTTATTTGCAGTGGCTTGGCCAGTATCACTATATACATGCAATGCACTCTAGAGTTTAAATTATCTCTACACAAATCAGCCACAGTTGAAAGGTTTAAAAATATTTAATAATATATAAAAGCACAAGACAATACCTTTTTACTACACAGTTCTAGTCAAGAGTTCAGAGATCACAGAGAAATGTTTAAAATAATACAGTAGAAAACGTCTGACATCATAAAACAAAAACAAACTAGTCTAATCCTCCTATTTCCTAGCTATATCTACGAGAAAACACAGTTCTAAAATAAACTTGCATACAGAACACAGACAGTGCTGGTGATGTTGGATATTCAAGACAAATGCTAAATGCCCTCATTCTTTCTGTCCTTAAACTGATAACGCAATACCACTGATTCATTTCAGATTACGTCATTTCTTTCTGGTTCCCAGGCTAACAGAAACTCAGAGGTTAATAGCCCTTTTGATCTTGCAGCTGGTCAGGAAGTCAGACCAATAAAAGAAATTATGCGTGTATATTTTAGCCATTAAATCTGGCCTCAAAACAATAGGCAGGAATTAAACATCTCAGCTCTGAGTTGTAGATCAAAGAATTTCACCATGCTTGACTTATCAGCTTTCCTCCAGCAGAGTGCAATATGGTTACATTTTCTAAAGTTAATCATTTAGCAAAGAGAACAAGCATGTGGCTTACATTAATATTTACAAATGACAGAATTATCTACAAAATTATATCTGGCTAGGCTGGCAGCCTTTACCTGTCTTCACACATCCCCCCCCCCCGGAGAACTCAAGCTAGTTTTTCAAGTGATCCTTGAGAAACATTACCTGAGAGAGTTAGGTCTGAGTATACCTTACCCCATTCCCTGCCTTGATAGCCCATCTGCATTGGCATTGCTAATCCCACTGCGGTGCTGCACTGACATACATGCTTGCAATCCTAGGCTCCATCTTAGTAACTTGGCATTTTGTTGGCTGGCTCTGTTTAACCACGTTAAGGGATTATGATCTGTAACTACAGTGAATTTTCTTCCATACTGATAAGGCTGAAGTTTCTGCAGTGCCCATACTAAGGTTAGACATTCCTTTTCTACAGCTGCATAGCATTCCTCCCTAGGTTGGAGCCTATGACTGAGATAAACCACTGGGTGCTCATCTCCCTCTGAAGAAATCTGGCTTAGTACAGCCCCCACCCCATGGTTTAAAGCGTCTACCTGCACAACAAATTCTTTGCTGTAATCTGGACTGGCTAACACAGGGGGTCCTCCCAAAGCTTCTGGAATGCCTCCTCACATGCTGGGGTCCAGCCTACCTTATCTGGCCTGTTGTTCCTTGTCAGGTCTATGAGGGGAGCAGGTATGGTACTATAAGTGGGAACAAACTGTCTGTACTACCCTCCTGTCCCTAAGAATGCCCTCGCCTGCTTTTTGGTAACAGCTGCAGGGCATGCCTGAATGGCTTCTATTTCGGCAGGTTCTGGCCTGATCTTACCACTCCCCACTCTATGTCCCAGGCAGGAGACATCTGCCATACCCACCTGACATTTGCTGGGCTTAATGGTCAACCCTGCCCTCTGTAGTCTGCCCAGCACCTCCCTGACATGTTGAAGGGGCTCCTGCCAGGAATGGCTGTAGATGGCAATATTATCTAGGTAAGGGCAAACCCTCCTGCTAGGACATGATCTACCAGCCTCTGGAAAATCGCTGGGGCATTTTTCATCCCAAAGGGCATCTTTGTGAACTCATACAAGTCAAAAGGAGTCACAAAGGCTGACTTCGCTCTAGCACTGGGAGTCAAGGGCACCTGCCAGTAACCCTTGGTAAGATCAATGGTTGTAAGGTACCTAGCCCCACCCAGCTGCTCTAGGGCCTCATCTGTCTTTGGCATGGGGTAAAGCATCTGACTGTGTGACTAATTTCCTGTAGTCTACACAGAACCTGGTGCTGCCATCCTTCTTTGGCACCAGCACCACTGGGGAGACCCAGGGACTGTTGGACTCTAATTATCTGTAGTTCCAACATTTTCTGTAGCTCCTCCCTCAGAGTCCATTTGACTCTCTCAGGTACCCTATAAGGGACCTGCCTAATAGGCCTTTGGGGTCCTGTATCCACCTGGTGCTGCACCAGGTGGGTGCACCCTGGTTTCCTAGTGAACATGTCCCCAAACTCCTGTAACACTGCTCGGATTTCTCAAACCCCGTAGGAGATAGCTGCTGGGACATTGCTACCCCTTCCACTGAGGTGTTGGTCCGAGCCTCACTGAGATTATCAGTCACCAGATCTCCCTCAGACTCCCTCCGCAATCCACTGCAAATGCTCAGCACAAGGGCCTCCCTATCATGGTAAGGTTTCATCTTGTTAACATGGTACAATTTGTGCCCCTGCCTCCTGCCTAGCAGTTCCACCATGTAGTTATCACATACCTTTCTTACCACCTTGTAGGGTCCCTCCCAAACTGCTTGCAGCTTGTTGTGTCTGACAGGCATGAGAACCATAACCTGCTGCCCTACAGCATACTCTCTAGCTCAAGCATTCCTGTCATACCATACCTTTTTCTGTTGTTGGGCTTCTGTCGGGTTCTCCTGGGCCAAGCCCAAGAGTTCCCTGTGCCTTGTCCTCAGTTTAGGACATATGCCACAACAGACTCCTTGTGAGATTCACACTCACCTTCCCACTCATCATGAATTAAATTTAGAGGTCCCCTCACCCTATGCCCATACAACAACTCAGAGTGAAAACCCTGTGGATTCCTAGGGAACCTCTCTGTAAGCAAACAGATCAGGCAAATATTTGTCCCACTCCCTCTTAAACTGGTCTGCAAATGCCTGTAGCATGGACTTGACTTTGGAGTTTAACCGCTCAACAAGACCTTTAGTCTGAGGATGGTAAAGGGTGGTCTTAAGGTGCTTCACCCCACAGGACTTCCACAGACAAGCCAGCAGGTCTGACATTAAATTGGCACCTCTGTCAGTCAGTATTTCTTTTGGGAAACCTACCCTGCTGAAAATATCTACCAAAACATTTTCTACCTTTTCTGCCTCAATGGAGGACAGAGCCACTGCCTCAGGGTATCTTGTAGAATAATCTACTACAACTAGGATATACTTTTCCCTGTGGAACATGGGGTACTCAAAGGCCCCACAATATCCATAGCTACCCTCTGAAATGGCTCCTCAACCATAGGTAAAGGCATCAAATGAGTTCTCACCTTGTCTCCTGCCTTGCCTACCTTTTGGCACTGATCACAGGTTCTGCAGTACCTGTTACATCTCTGGAAATTCCAGGCCAATAGACGTTCTGCACAATAAGTCTCTTTGTATGTTTTATGCCCATATGACCTGCAAAGGGAATATCATGGGCTATGGCTAGAAGTGCCAGACGGTAAGCTCTAGGCACTACCAACTGCTGTACCCCTCTCACCTTCTAACCCTCCCTCAGGGGACTACAAACTATACAGTAACCCTTTGTCCCAGTATACAGATTCCCTCTTCCCTTGAGAATTAGGTGCCACCCTAGCTACCTGCCTCAGGCCTTGCAATGTAGGATCTGAGGGCTGAGCCTGTCTCAACTCTCTCTTTGTAACAGTTCCCAGCTCTCCTGCCACAGGAAGTCAGGCATCCTCTGACAGTGGTGCCTCACTGTCAGCCTGGGTACTACTACTCACCTCTAACTTTGCAGTCACTCTTGTCCAAGGGAACATCAGTACCCACAAGCAGCTGTGGCTCACATTCAGTCTCACTGCTATAGAGTAGCTCCCCCTCCCTGAAGTAACCACCTCACCAGTCCTGGCTGCAAGTATGCAGTCTGTCTGGGTCGCTCCCAGGCTACCAGACCCACATGCTTGTCTCGAAGTCTGACTGCGAATAACTGCATTAACACACAGTACTGCCTCATCAAAATCCTTTTCTATCAGGACATCTGCAGGAGGTAGTTCAGTACCCCTGTTGTCTCAAGACAACCTAGTACTGGCATTTTTGTCTTCCCTGCTTACTGGCTTGCTCACCTTTTGTTCCTCACCTTGCCTTCTTAAACATCTGCATGCCACATGGCCCCACTGGTTGCATTCAAAACATTTAACCCTAGGTCCTGGACAAGTGGCTTCCCCTGCTACTGGCAAATTCTGTTGGGGCCAGTCTGTGCTGCCCACCATGGGTTCCTTTAGAATCATGAGCAGTACTGGGGGTCCCCTTTCCTGTGCAGGGATGCCCTAATTGCTAGATATAGGTCTCCCTTCTTCCCCAAATCATCTGAAACAGCACATTGTCTATCAGCTAACCAGATCCTCATGTCCTCAGGCAAAGTGCCAAGGGCTTGTTCCCTCACCAAAAGGTCTGCCAGCCCTTCAAAAGTGGTGACCTGACATATACTCACCCACCTATGAAAATAAGTGCTCAGTTCAGCAACATATGCACACACTTTGATCTGCCTTGCGTCTATGCTCACAAAACTTTTTCCTATACGTTTCAGGTGTTAGCTTAAAAAATTCTAAAACAGTTCTTAACAGTAGTGTATTTAACAGTCAACATCAAACATTTTAGACAACACAGTTACAGCTTTACCATGGAGTAAGGGGGTCAGGAACTATACCCAGAGAGCCTTTAGTCAACATCATACTGTTTACATACCTTCTCAAACATAGGAAACTATCAAAATTATCCCAATCTTTAAACTGCAGAAGTAATTTACTGACCTCTTGTGTGCTTCTGGGGTCCGGTTACTCCCTTCCCCATTACATCCATGACTCTAGCGAAAAGTCAGCATCTCCTTTTCATGCTGCCTCTGCCTTTCCTTTTCCTCAGCTTCCAGGCATAGCAGTTTCTCATTCTCCTCAGCCTGCAAACATTGCAGTTTCTCATTGTCCTCTCTCTCTAGACGCCTCAGTCTCTCAGCTGCTTCTATTACCAAACTCTTGGCCTCCAACTCAAACCTCTAAGCTCCAGATGAATTTTTAAGTCCTCTGTAGAAAGGTTGAGCTGTCCATTCTCTGAGTGTGGTACATCTCTCCACTGCCAGTCTGATAGTCCTTCTGGTTGCTGTTTTCTGATGCAACTGGGACCAAAGCTACAATAATGTCTGCCTTAGTCAGGTTTCTATGCACCACTCCCCTAGCCTGGCATATCTCAGCCAGCTGGCTCCTTGTCAGCTTTCTGTACGCCTCTGCTGACGTGCTGTCTGCTCTCCCTGACTAACTAAGCTATTAAAAGAAATAAAACAATTGTGATCTGAACTGAGTATTCACTGTGTGGCTGATTTAGAATACAAAAACACCTTCAGTGATCACTGTACACAAGCTACTACCCACACCACTACATGCCAATTTATGTCTGCCAACCAATTAATATGTAGTGTGAATATCCCACCACTGCCAAACATTATGTGATGCCCGTACACTGGTCCAGCAATCAAGGAGCCTCAATCCTCAGCATTAACACCAGGGAGGGGCATCCATATAGGGAAAGGATAATAAATACGCAAAAGGTAAAGTACAATTTCCCTTAACAGCACACACAGATCAGTCAATCAGTCTGGGGCTGGTTTCTCACTTTCTCGCCATGTCCTCAATAAGACTCCCCACTAGCACAGCTATAAGGTCCAGATCTCCGCCTATTGGGCAAGCTAAAACCTCCAGCACCCTCTCTGTCGAACCAGTGCTTTGTGTCCATGCCCAAGTAGCTGACACACACACTGAGAGAAGAGTTGTATATAACCACACAGATACTCCTGGGGAAGGCTGGCACAGGTTCTCCAGCTGTACCCCTTTTACCCAGACTACATGGTAATACCACTTGGCACCACCCACTAATATTTATCAGCTACTCAAAGGCCCTTATAAAAGGGTGTCCAATTATACTGTGCAATATTATCCAAACGGTAATTGCAACTGAACAGTCAAGGCTTATTTGGAGTGGCTTGGCCAGTTTCACTATATACATGCAATGTACTCTAGAGCTTAAATTATCTCTACACAAAACAGCCACAGTTGAAAGATTTCAAAATATTTAATAACAAATAATAAAACAAGACAATACTTCTTACTACACAGTGCTAGTCAAGAGTTCAGAGATCACACATAAATGTTTAAAATAATACAGTAGAAAAGCTCTGACATCAGAGAAAAACAAACTAGCCTAATCTTATTTCCTAGCTATACCTAAGAGAAAACACAATTCTAAAATAAACGTACATACAGAACACTGGCAGTGCTGGCAGTGCTGGTGATGTTGGATGTTCAAGACAAATGCTAAATGCCCTCATTCTTTCGTCCTTAAATTGATAACAGTACCACCGATTCATTTCAGATTACATCATTTCTTTCTGGTGCCCAGGCTAACAGAAACTCAAGAAGTTAATAGCCCTTTTGATCTTGCAGCTGGTCAGGAAGCCAGAGCAATAAAAAATTATACATGTTAATTTTGGCCATTAACTCTGACCTCAAAACAATAGGCAGAATGCCTCCCTCTAGACATCTCGGCACTGAGTTGTACATCAAAGAATTTCACCATGCTTGACTTATCAGCTTTCCTCCAGCAGAGTGCAATGTGGTCACATTTTTTGAAGTTCAACATTTTGCAAAGAGAACAAGCATGTGGCTTTAATATTCACAAATGACCGAATTATCTACAAAATTCTATCTCCTAGGCTGGCAGCCTTCACCTATCTTCACAGGGGGGCAATTTCCAGAAGACTCCAGGATGCACCTGCTGTCTTGCTCATCAGTTTGTCTGCCAAAAAATTCTGTTCTGACATAATGTAAGTAGCCAGTAGGGATAAAACAACCTGTACAGTCAGCTTCCATGCCAGCACTACTAATTTGGAAAGGGAGCAAGATCTAGTTTGCCTTGCTTATGTGCAACATAACTAGTGTGTTGTCTTTTAATACGAACAAATGTCCTCAGCACCTGAGATGTTTATGCAAGTTTTTTTGTCCTAATGGTTCCACAGACCTTGCACTTTCATCCCTTTGGAAACATCTTCTCAACTTAAGCAACACTCAATGAACCTGTAGTTATAGACTGAATAGGGGTTTGGTGGGAAAAGGGAGACCCAGACAGGGGAATAACTAATTCACCCACTAGTGAATTTCCCTCAAAATAAAATTTAGATTTGGAATTTGAAAGGAAAGGAGGAGAGGGATGCTGATGTTGGGTTCGGAGTGATTAAAGAGCTACTGAATTGTTCTTGTATGTAGTCTGGCTTGAGGAATCATGACTATTGTAGAGGCCATAAAAACCTAATATTCTGAGATGGTCCCTAGTTGTTGTGTGATGCTGGCCAGAAACTATTAGGAATTGCTGCTTATAAAAGTCCACTTCAGCTCAAGGAAGGAAGGCTTCATGAGGGATGTACCTAAGAGGCAAACTAGAAACAGTACATCCTGTGAGACGGAATGAAGGATTATTTTTCTAGGTTTAGTTGAAAATCCATGTTTTGAAGATCTTTAAAGAGGAAAAGACTGACACTAGAAAATAAGAGAACAAACTCTTAGCACACCAAATACTTTAATCCAAAGCTTTCGGGTCTACACCCATCAGTACACAATAAAATCATTCTTTTCAGACTTTAAATAGGGGAAATAATTAATCGCATGATACAGCCAGCCCAATTACATATCTATCAATTAGAATTAAAAAAAAACAGATAATAAAATACAATGTAAAGCTTCCATATATTTAACCTAAAATCCTGTATTGATTCACTCTAGAAAATAAGGCAGCATTCTTAATAAGGAAATGTGTATGCTCTATAACCTACAATACGCTATTACTGTGGTCAAATACTCATATAGCTCCTGACAACCCAAAGAAAATGGAGAATGTGAACAAGCCACAGAAAATCTTAAAGGATCCAAAGTTTTTGTAAACTCAAATGCAATGATAGCCATAATTTAAGTCAGGATGACTAGAAAACAAAGAGGGAATGAGAGGGTAGCACAGACTGTGGATTAAGCATTTTGAATTTTGGAATCCTGATATGCAGATTAGAAATGAGAGGTCAACTACATGTCTCTAGGCTCCCATTTTCTTTGGCGCCATAAAAACGTTCTACTATTTTTTCAAGTGAGATAGGCAATACTACTCAGAAATTTCACATGCCACCCAGAATAGGTGGGAACAGGATAGTTTGGTTGATAGGATGTGAAGGAATTCTTTGAAATTGTGGAAGAGTCCCATCGCCAGCTGTACCTTTCTGAATGATTTTTAAGACCCAAGTGTCAGACATAATTTGGTGCCAAAGAGGGAGGGTGAAGGGATAGGTTTTGAGAAAAACAGGGTGGGAAAAGAAAAGGAATGATGGAAGGCATAGTCTGTCTGCTTTTCAGGATATTCCTTTGGCTTGAAAAAGATCCTCCTTTTGTTTTGGAACTGTCCCACCACTGTTTTCAAAAGTTTGTTTTCCTGCCTTTTGTTGCGACTGTTTGAAAGGCTTTCTATAAATGGACCCTGGACTAGAATGGAATTTTCTGCTGTATTTGGGGATAGAGAAATCAAGCCTGCATAAACCCTTGCATTAAATTTTCTCCTTTCATCGAATTTGAGCACCTCAGCAGAGGAAGCTTCAAATAAAACTTCTTTATTTAGAGGCACATTAAAAATGTCTGCCTTAACATCCTCTGGTAAACTCAGTGTATGTAGCTGGACAAATCAAATATATGACCCAGTGGAAGCAGCTCTGGACACTGCATTAGCAGTATTATAAGCGCATACAAGAGAATGTTTGTAACCTTTGATAATGAGAAAAGTAAAGAACTTAAAGAAGGAAGTCAAAATTTCATTTTCCCATATTTTCAAAGGAAACCATTTTGACGTGTTTCACAGTTAGCTGCATAGAAGGATAAGGTGATAGATTTACAAAGGTGGTGTACAATTCTATCAAAGGCTCTACCATCTTTATCTGAAGGTATGGTAATAAAAGACAATGTTTTAGAAGAGGATGATTTGACACAAACAGAAGGATCTGTTCTGGGATTTCCAAAAAGAAACTTGTAAAATTGGTGAACTTTCTACAATGTGTCAGATTTTCCGGGGGCTGGCATCCGGCTATCTGGACAACTTCTGGTTGTAATAAAGGCATATTGCAGGGCTTCTAAACTGGAAGAATAGCCACTGGTTGCAGAGAATTAACCGGCAATAAATCCTATATAATCTCTGCTGGGTCTCAGAAATTTTCCTTTGTTTCCATTTAAATAACTCTATTCTGCCAGTGGTATCTGAAAGGCCAAATCTTCCACTGTGGAATTTGAAGAAATATGTTCCTCTCACTTGGATTCCACATTCTATGGTGAGTCAACGCTTGGGAGGAATAATCCAAGGCCACTTCCTGAAGATCAGAGTCTGAGAGATAGGGGATTTTTCTTTCGACTCTGCAGAAGATCCAGACTGTTGGGATTGAAAGGTCTTAAGCTTTTGGCAAAAAAGATTCTTCCTTAATTTCTACAGAAGGATGCATGCTTAAGCTTTTATACAGCCTCTTCCAGAGAGTCTCTAAAAAGCAAAAGTGCTCCAACATATGATCATCTCCTTGGCTGATTCCTCAGTCCAGGTATGCAAAGGCTGATGTCGGCCACTTTGTCCAGTAACAGTGGTTCTTCACCTGCCCAAAGTATATGCTCAAGTTCCTTTGAAGGACATCCCTGACTCTTTGCTGTTCCTGGTTTTGTGAGGAGCAACACCAAAGGAATTGAGAGAAGATGACAGATGGTCCAAGGGCTCAGGCACGGCAACAGCTGAGTCATCTGTCGAAGCAGAAGCCCCTCCGGAAACATTTATTTTCTTGGGGACTGGACAGAGGATGTCTGAGGAAATGGAACTCTGCTCCATAACTAAATATTAGAGCTTTAAGTTTTTGGTTTGCTAAATTAGTAGCAAAGAACTCTGTCTGCACCTAAGGGCTTTGGGAGTAAAAGATTTTCACAAAGATGACCAAATGTGTTCATTCCCTAAGCAAAAAAAATAGTACTTGCGTATTATCGCAACCACATTCAAAAGGAACTGCAGAAGCGACTTGCTTTTTAAGCCGTTCTGCCACTGAAAACTGTTGTCAGCCTGTTTTGGGAACTGGTGTGGGTCACTGAAGTGTCAGTGACTCCCAACTAAGAAAGCAGATGAAGAAATGAAAAATAACGGAAAGCGAGCCAGCACCTGTTACTTTACACTGTTTACAGGGTTGAGATTGTGTTGTATTTGGCCAGAATAAGTAATGTTCAGTCCAGCTTGCATCGGCTGTGGGTAGATCTTGCCCTGGAAAATGTAATTTTTCGCAAAAAAGTTCCAGTTTGGCCATCTGAAAAGACAGCATTTAGGAGGCATTCTGAAGTGACCTATATTTGCAAGCACAGGTGAAAAGTAAGCAGTTGTGTATGGGACATTCAATGCAAGCCCCAGTATAAATAGACTTAAGTGGCCACGGCATTACTACACCGAAGATATGTGCAAACTATTTACATCCAGGGTAGGACTGACTATGGTTCTTTAGTGTACTGACAAAGAAAATAACTGTGAAAAATTTGTAGTGAGATGCAAACATAAAAACACACAACCATTTTGAAGACAGCCGATGTAATATGTACAGAAATTCTCATGGTCACAGAAAAATTACAGTTCAGTGGCACACACTTCCCTAGACAGTTTCAATACTTTCTGACAACAGGAGAACGGCTTTGCAATGTGCCGCTTCTACAGTTCCGAATGTGGTTGCGATAATATATGTGATGTTCTTTATAGGGAATATGGCAACCACACAAATACTTCCCCTTTCTCTTAGATACACATCCCTTAAAAAACAGGAACAAAATTTTCTCACAAAAGAAAAAAAAAAATACGAAAGAGTTCCCTATCAGGTACTTGCCTGCCCACTTGATGAAACTAGATGACCAATGAACCTGTAAAGACTCAGCAAAAAGGGAGTCTTACTGATAGCTTCAACAAGAAAGTTCTGATTTTTGGCACCTACATACCTACTTTTATACCAGTTTACTCTTGTGCTCTAATGGATATAGTCATGTGGAAGGTGCCCTAAAGCTTTGGAAACTGGCTGGACATGCGATCCTTGGTAGGACACACCCCATACAAGCTTACAACTGCAACAGACTAAAACTGATCACCGTATTATAACAACCTCAAAACTGTGATATCAAGAGTATTGTTAAAGTTGACCCCCAACAGTCTGGTTTTGTGAAGAGTAGAGCCTGTACATTTAATCTGGCAAATTTCTTTGAAAGGATTACAAAGGCTGTAGATTGTGGCCATGCAGTGCACATGGTGTATCTTAACCTGGATAAGTCCTTTGCACCATTCCCCTTGCTGGCATCATACAAAAGCAACATTTTTTAAAATTCGAGTAAACTGACAAAGACAGAACCCAGACAGTGTGAGATGTAGGTGCCTCAAAGTATGAAATTGACCAGCAGTGTCCCTCCGAGCTTGGTGCTGGGACACATCCTTTCTGATATTTACTCCTCAGATGCTCAAGCAGACAGCAAATACCAAGACGATTCCAAACTGTGATTGTTGTTCATTCACCATATGACACCCAAGCTCTCCAGAATGAGCTCTTTCTAATAAATTCTTGGTGTGATAGAATGGACTCCAAATGTTAAAAAGTGTAATATCACTTTTGGTAGCCAACCCTTCTCCTCATACCATCTAGACAGCACAACTCTACAAAATGAACATGTATTTAGAGACCCAATTACTTGGGTTGATAGCTCCTTCTCGTTTGACCATCATGTAACAATGGTTGTCAAGAAATCCTTGTATTTAGGCCAGCTAATTGCCAAAGGATCATCATCAAGGTCTAAATAGGTAAAGTACAGTTGTGTACACTTACCATAAATGTAGATGTTAGAGTGTATTCACTGTTGCAGTCATTGCATTTGGGTAGAATCCCAAAGCTATGGTTGGGAGGATGGAATTATATAGCATTAGGAGCAGCTATAAGGCCCTGCAGGACAGCAGAGGCAAAGCCTGCCCTGGATTTAGAAAAGAGAGGTAAATGGTAATGTTTGGTGAACGTATGAACTGAGCTCAAGTAGCAGCCTCTAAAATGTCTCTGGTAGGAACCCCTCTGAGAAAAGCTGCAGAAGTAGATGCAGTCCTGGTGGAATGGGATCTGATCCCCTTGGGGACAGGTTTACCATGGTGCATGTAGCAAAAACGAATGCAATGGCTTATCCATTTTGAAATAGTCTGATTTGAAATAGCCTTTCCCTCTGCCCCTGCAGCAAATGCCACCAGTAATTGCTCAGACTTTCTTAGAGATTTTGTCCTGTTTAAGTAGAATCTTAGTTGTCTGTGTACATCCAATGAATGCAGAATCCGCTCCCCCTTGTTCTGTGGATTTGGGAAAAAAGTTGGCAGTTGAATGGTCTGATTAAGTGCCACACTGGATACCACCTTAGGCATAAATGATGGATTGGTCCTGAGGGCCACCCTGTCTGGATAAAAGATAATGAAAGGCTCCACTGCCATGAGAGCCTGTAGTTCTGAAATCCTTCTAGCTGAAGTGACTACTAGAAGAAAGGCTGTCTTCCAAGAAAGAAATTTTATGTCTGCAGTAGCAGCTGGTTCAAAAGGAGGTAAGGTGAGTTTTTCCAGCACAAAATTGAGGTCCCGTGCAGGAGTTGGTGCTCTCCTGGGAAATCTCAAATTTTTGGCCCCTCTGAGGTACTGATTTAGCAGGGGATGAGAAAAGAAAGGAGGCTCTGTGTTGTAATGAGCCAAGATGGCGGAGGCATGGATTTTTATAGAAAAAGATAGGCCCTTGTGAAGCACCTCCGTTAAATATTGCAGAATCTGAGGAACATTGGGCATTGCTGTGTTTATTCCTTGTGCTTGGTTCCAGGCACAGAATCTTTTCCATCAGCATAAGATTTTCTAATACTAGGCCTTCTAGCCTCCAAAATGCCATCCATCACAGGCTTACTGAGAGATGTGACTGGTGAAATTAGTTGATTAACCATACTGCAAGATTCAGAGTTTGGAGTGGAGTGTGCAGAATTTGATAGTTTTGCTGAGACAGTAGATAAGGTACCACGGAGGTAGGCACAACATATTCTGTAGAAGCGAGTACCAGTGTTGGCGAGGCCAGTCTTGAGCAATCGGAATCATTTCTGTCTTTTCCTGTCTGACTTTTAGTAAAAACTTGGAGAGCAGAGGCAGAGGGGGAAAGGCATAGACTGATAGGTTTTTCCAGCTGAAGGATAGAGCATCCACTTTCCAAGCTTTTCTGTGATGAATTCTTGTGCAGAATTTGTCCAAATGATAGATCTTTTTGCCTCTCCCCAAAACTAAGTCTGGGCTCCCCCATTTTTGTGTCAACATGCTGAAGATTTGTAGATCCAGTTTCCATTCGTGTGGGTCCATAAGGTTTCTGCTTAGTTCATCTGCCAGAGTATTTTTGCTTTCCTGGCAGGAATTGAGCTTGTAGATGTATTTGGTAAGTCAAGGCTGTGCTCCACAAGGCCATGGCTAGTCTGCAAAGGGGGTAGGAGTGGGTACCCCCCTACTTGTTTATGTACCACATAACTGTGGTGTTGTCCGTCTTTATCAATAGTTGCCCTGGATGAAGGAAGTCCTTGAAGGCTGTCAGAGCATTCTGTACAGCTAGCATTTCTTTCTGGTTGATATGTAGGTGCATTTGATTTGGGCTCCATTCGCCCTGAATGCATCTCCCTGCCAGATGGGCCCCCCCAAGCATAGTCTGATGCGTCTGTAGTCAAGGTTTGGGTGGCAGGGATTAGAATGAATGACAGTCCCTTGTTTTGGTGACAGGCCTCTGCCCACCATAGGAACTCCTGTTGCAGACAAGGAATGAGAGAAATAATTGTTTCCAGGCTGTGACAATGTTGACTCCATAAGCTTTTTAGGTACCATTGAAGTTTCCTCATATGCAGCTTTGCATATGGAATTAGTAGAATGCAGGAAGCCATGAACCCCAAAGCCTGCAGAATTTGTCTTGCAGATAGCTGGGTTTTTGTGGACACTTGTTTGAAGTATGTCATCAATTGAATTTGTCTGGCGCGAGATAAGCTATCTGGCCAGTTGTATTCAAGCTTGCACCCAGGAATGTAATTATTTGAGAGGGTACCAGTTGTGATTTCTTTTCGCTTGTGGTGTACCCTAGGCATGTTAGGAGCCTTTTTACAAACGCCAGATGTTGTAGAAGTGTCCTTGTTTTCTGCCCGAATTAGACAATCATCCAGATAAGGATAAATCTTTTAGTTATGTACTCACCATAACTTCAGATGTTTGGGATCCATCTCGCCTACATTCTGAATGATGGTTCGGAGCCGATACCTCGGCTCCGACTCGGCACGCTTATGCTATAGAGCGAGGCCTCTTATTGGCTGAGCTTTCTTTATCCCAGGATGCACCACCACTAATCCCCCAGATCTTGTTTGTCCGCATTCATGCACACATGCACAGCTTGTTTATATAACATTGTTAGATGTTTCAAGATGAAACAGGATTCGGACCTTCTGATATCCTCTGATCTCCAAGGAAGGGGGAAGGAGGGTGGTTATTAGAATGTGGTAGATGGATCCCAAACATCTGAAGTTATGGTGAGTACATAACTAAAAGATGTTATGTGATCCGATCTCTACATTCTGAATGATGGGACAGCGCCCCTAGCACCTAAATCCCGGTGGCTCATTGGAAAACACTCCTGAGCACTGTGGAACCAAATGAAGCTCGTCCTCTAGATGCCACATCTAATTTGTAGTGAGAAATGAAAGTATGTGGGGAAGACCATGTAGCCGCAGCACAAATGTCACCAATAGCAAGCTTAGAATGAAATGCTACCGAAGTAGCCATAGCCCTTGTAGAATGAGCCTTGACAGAGGTGGAAAGCTCCTCGTTAGAAAAAATATAAGCTTGAGTAATACAGTCCCTGATCCATTTGGCAATAGTGACCTTTGTGACTGCGTTGCCCAATTTGTTTTCTGCAAAGGACACAAACAACTGATCTGTATTCCTTGACTATTTGGTCCTATCCAAATAAAAACGTAAAGTACAGTTTTGTACCTACCATAAATGTAGATGTTCGAAGATCCACATTGCTGCAGTCCTTACACTTGGGTAGTCCGCTATCCACGGTCGGCCCGAATATCAAAGTATAAGGCTGACGTCGGTCAGGGCGCATATAACTGACGTCAGGGTACAAATGCGCATGACCGGCGTCATATCCTCAGTCTTTTCTTGCCCCAGATGTCAGAAGACCTTAAAAAGAAAGGTCAAAACCAAAAGACAGCAAACAAATAACCAACCACCCATGCACTAACTATATGTACAATATATACAATACACACAATATGTACAATATGTACAACCCAACCCACACAACCACCTCCAAGAACAGAGGGGAAGGAGGGAGGGTAAATTGGACTGCAGCAATGTGGATCTTCGAACATCTACATTTATGGTAGGTACAAAACTGTACTATGTTCTTCATCTCACATTGCTGCAGTCCTTACACTTGGGTAGAATCCCAAAGCAGAGATAAGGGAGGATGGCTAACTATAAGGAAGCAGGAGCTGCCAAAATGCCCTGCAAAACCGCAGTGGCAAAACCAGCCCTGGACTTAGAGTAAAGTGGCAGGTGATAATGCCTAGAGAAGGTATGCACAGAACTCCAAGTAGCTGCTTCCAAAATATCCTTGGTTGCCACTCCCCTCAAAAAAGCTGTGGAAGTGGCAGTAGCCCTAGTGGAATGAGGCCTAATCCCAGCTGGAACCTCCTTGCCATTATGGGAGTAACAGAAAGCAATGCAAAACCCAATCCACTTAGAAATAGTTTGTTTTGACACAGGCTTGCCCCGAGAACTCAAAGCAAAAGAAACAAACAACTGCTGAGACTGCCTGAACCCTTTAGTTCTGTCCAAATAATAACGCAACTGCCTGTGTACATCCAAAGTGTGCAAAATCTTTTCCCCCTTATTTTGGGGATTTGCATAAAAAGTAGGCAAATGAATAGCCTGGTTTAAAGCCACACTAGAAACCACCTTAGGCATAAAGGAAGGATTAGTACGTAATGATACCCTATCCTTATGGAAAATCAAGAAAGGTTCAACTGCCATAAGGGCCTGCAATTCAGAAACCCTTCTTGCAGAGGTAATGGCCAATAAAAAAGCAGTCTTCCATGATAAATATTTCAACTCAGCAGTAGCTGCAGGCTCAAAAGGTTGTAGAGTGAGTTTCTCCAACACAAAATTGAGATCCCAAGCAGGAGTAGGAGCTCTACGTGGGGGTCTTATATTCTTCGCCCCTCTAAGAAATTGCTTGAACAAAGGATGAGAAAACAATGGCGGGTCGCAATCATAGTGAGCTGAAATTGCTGCAGCATGAACTTTAATAGAAGAGAAGGACAAACCTTTGTCCAGTAACTCAGTAAGATATTGAAGAGCCACACTTAAATTAGGCTCAGAAACATCAAAATCCTTTGCTGCACTCCAAAATAAAAATCTCTTCCATTTATCTGCGTACACTTTCCTTGTACTAGGCCTTCTAGCTTCCAAAATCACATTCAAAACTTGTTGTGGAAGTGGAGACCCTCTGTGGTTCAAAACAGAATATGCCAGGCTGTTAGGTGAAGAGAGTGAAGTTTGACATTGAGCAAATGGCTGTCCTCCTGTGACAACAGGTGTGGAATCGAAGGCAAAGGCCATGGAGGCTTCCGTACAAGACTTCTCAGTAATGGGTACCAGTGCTGACGAGGCCAATCTGGAGCTATTAAAATCATCCTTGGCTTGTCCTGTCTGACCTTTAGAAGTACCTTTGGGAGGAGAGGCAGAGGTGGAAAGGCATACACATGAAGATTGCTCCAATTGAAAGAAAGAGCATCCACTTTCCAAGCTGTGGGATGAAACCTTTTTGTGCAAAACTTTGGCAGCTGATGGTTTAGCGGAGAAGCGAACAGATCTATGTCTGGAGTTCCCCATGACACTGTCAATTTCTGAAATACATGAGGATCCAATTTCCACTCGTGGGGATCCATAATTCATCTGCTCAACACATCTGCTAAGGAGTTCTGTGCTCCTGGCAGAAACCTTGCCTGAAGATTGAGCTGTAAACTGAGAGCAGTCTCCCACAAAATCATTGTTTGCCTGCATAGAGGATAAGAATGCTTCCCCTTGCTTGTTGATGTACCACATGACAGTTGTGTTGTCTGTTAGAATCAACACCTGTCCTGGAAGAAGGAATTCCTTGAAAGCTATTAATGCAAACTGGACTGCTAACATCTCCTTCATGTTGATATGTAGATGTTGTAGTCTGACAGGCCACTTGTTTTGTATCCATTTTCCATTCAGATGAGCTCCCCAAGCTTTGTCTGAGGCATCTGTCGTTAAAATCTGACTTGCCTCTGGCCGGGTCACAGACAGTCCCTTGTTTAGGTGACATTCCTGAGCCCACCACAAAAATTCCTTCTGAATGCAAGGTATTATTTGAATGACAGTGTCCAGATCCTGGCAGTGCTGTGTCCATACATTTTTGAGATACCATTGTAGCTTCCTCATATGCAGTTTGGCATTGGGAAGCACCAGAATACAAGATGCCATGAACCCTAAGGCTTGAAGGACTGTCCTTGCAGTCAGCCCGGACTGATGAGATAGTTGATGGAAGTAAAGGGATAGATTCCTTTGTTTGTCCGGGGTTAAAAAGGCCATCTGGGCTGCTGTATTCAGTCTCACACCCAGAAAGCACATGTCTTGAGAGGGTACTAGACTGGACTTTATTTCGTTCACAGAATACCCTAGGCATCTTAGCACTGCTATCACATATTCCAAATGACGAAGAAGCTCTTCCCTTCCTTGAGCCAGAATTAGGCAGTCGTCCAAATAAGGATAGATCTGTATTCCTTTTAGTCTGAAGAAAGCTATCACTGGAGCCAGAATTTTCGTGAACACACTGGGCGCAGTAGATAAGCCAAAGGGCAATGCAGAGAACTGATAGTGAGAAGTCCCAGCTCGAAAACGCAGATACTTTCTGCAACTGAGTCCGATAGGAACATGAAGGTAAGCCTCCTTGAGATCCAAAGTTACCATCCAAAGATCTTTGCCCAGCAGAGGTAAAAGCTGCTGCAACGTCAACATTTTGAACTTGGGAATGTCCAGATAAGTGTTGAGGATAGATAAATCCAAAATTGGTCTCCACGTGTTCCCCTTCTTTGGTACTAGGAACAGGCGAGAATAAAATCCTAGGCCCACTTCTGGTAGAGGGACCGGCTGTATGGCCCCTAGTTGGAGCAACAGAAAAAACCTGTTTGTGAGCCTCTAGTCTTCGTTGAGGAGGAACGTCTGGCATGCCTTTGAAAGGAGGCAAGGTATGGAAATAAAACCTGTAGCCATGGTGTATGATATCCAATACCCATCTGTCCTGGGTAATTAAACTCCAATTTTCTTTGAAGAGTGCCAACCTTCCTCCCAAAGGTGCTGCCAGACGAGCAGGCTCTGGCAGCTGAAAAGGTAGGTCATTGGGTCTGTTTACGAAAGGACTGACCCCTGCCCTCACCCGAAGCCTGTGCAGGAGAACTCCCTGTTCTAGGTCTGAAAGAGCCCTGAGCTCTGCCCTTACCACGTCTAGATCTACCCCTAGACTGGGAATCATAAGAAGGATACGTCCACCCCTTAGTAGGCCAATTTCTACTAAACTTTGGAGACTGGACTTGCAAAAAATCTTTAACAGTCTGCATAGACTTAGCCTTGTCTTCCATTTTCTTTAAGACTGTCTCAACAGGAGGCCCAAACAACACGTCAGATTGTAAAGGAGCATCTAAAATCCTTGTTTTAACATGTTCAGACAAATTCTGATCCCTCAGCCAGGCGTGCCTGCGAAGAACAGTCCCAGTGGCAGCCACCCTAGACGAGGCCTGTACAGCATCAAAACCACATTGCAAAGAATGCTTACCCACCTGTTCAGAAACATGGACTAAATCTTGCAACTCTTTACAATCAATACCAACTGCCAGAGCATCAACCTTAGACTTCAATTGTGAAAGGAGATAGTTTTGGTATTTCAACATGTGAAACTGGCAATTCAGAGCCCTTATAGCAAGAGTGGAAGTAGTATAAACTTTCTTTCCCCATCTATCCAAGGCCCTAGCCTCCTTATCTGTAGGAACCGGATTCTTAACAGAAGCCTTAACACCTTTAGGCCCCTGACTAACAGTTTCTGGGTCTGCCCTAGGACTCTTGAAAAGATACTTGTGAACGTCAGGCACCCTGTAATACCTATCCGGTTTAACAGGAGCAGGAGGCAAAGAATCAGGATTAAGAGAAGCCTCTGTAAAAACATCTTCCACTACATCCAAAACAGGAGGTATAGCCAAAGGCCTATGCTGGGGTAAAAACAGAAATTCCCTAAGCCTTTTCCTGGAATCAGAGAAGTCCTGACCTTCCCACTTAAAATGCTCCCTCATGGAATGAAGAGTTTCTGAAAAAGAAAAATCCTCAGGAGGAGTAGCAGAAGGAGTAGAATCATCCACATCAGAATCAGAATAAGGAGAGTACTCCTGCAAGTCTTCAGCCGAAGACTCTGAAACATCTGAAGCCTGCTCTAAACCCCCCAGCTCAGGCTCCACCCTAGGTCTTTTAGCAGGAGGGGGCATAGAACCCCTAATCAAAGTAATCAAATCTTCTGCCATTTTAAGCATATGCTTTTTGGGCATAGTACCGAAGAGCTAGGGTAACACCAACTGAAGCTAAACCTGGCCTGCCCTGGGAGAAGCCTTAGTAACAGAAGGAGAGGGCCTAGCCACCTTAGGAAGGGAGGGGAGTATAGTAACCTGAGAAGCCCCCTCAGCCTGACTTGCCTCCTGAGAGGCCACATCTTGCAACAATAAAGGCTCACTCTGGGAACACAAAGAAATCTCCGGTGGAGCCACAGGCTCCACCGACACCTCTAAAGAACCGGCGTCCGTTACAGACGGTTCTTCTAGCCTAGGCTTAACTGTCTTGTCCTTGCGCTTCTTCGAGAAGCGGCCGGAGCATCCGACGGCATTTTATAATTGCACCGCTTCCCAAAGACTAACCTAGCACAATCCAACCTTCTCTTTATAGTGCGTTTGTTAAATCTAGCACAAGAGCGACAGCCAACAACGTCGTGCTCAGGCCCTAAGCAAGGAATACACAAAGTATGATAATCTCTATGCGGTATCTGTTTCCCACAAAAAATGCAATTATTAACTTTTTCTGACATCCGGTAAATGACTGAGGCAAGGAAAAACAAAAATATTCCCCAACGGGGTACTTAGCCAACTTTGAACTCGGTCTGAAACTTCTAAATCGAAAATTTTCAGAACGCCAACCGGCACTTGCAATGCTGCTTCTGCATCGGACCATGCGGCAAAAAAGACAGAGGATATGACGCCGGTCATGCACATTTGTACCCTGACGTCCTGACGTCAGTTAAATGCGCCCTGACCGACGTCAGCCTTATACTTTGATATTCGGGCTGACCGTGGATAGCGGGCTACCCAAGTGTAAGGACTGCAGCAATGTGAGATGAAGAACATCTGCCTATGGACATCTAGTGTGTGGAAAATAAATTCCGCTTCATTGGAGTATTTTGGGAAAAACACTGGGAGCTCTAATGACTGTTGTAAGCATAAAGTAGAGCAGACTTTAGGAACAAAAGAAGGATTCGGTCTGAGGGAAACTCTGTCTGGATGAAAAACCAAGTACGGAGGTTTTACTGATAAAGCTTGAAGTTCTGAAACCCTTCTGGCTGAAGTAATTGCCACTAGGAAAGCTGTCTTCCATGATAGAAACTTTAAATCACAGGTAGCTGCCGGTTCAAAGGGGGAAGAAGTTAAGGCACGTAATACTATATCCAGATTCCATGAAGGTGCAGGATGCGAAACTGGAGGTCTTAATAGAGCAGCACCTTTCAAGAAGGTCTTACACAACCTGTTGCTCATTAAAGGTGGGTCTATGGATTCATGAAAGTTAGAAATTGCTGCCAATTGTACTTTGATGGTAGAAACAGAAGAGCCTTGGTTGAAAAGAGAGGTTAGGAACTTGAGTACTTCTGCTACGGGAGTTGAAATGGGGTCCAGGCCCCGGAGTTGAGCCCATATAGCAAATCTTTTCCATTTGCTAGAATAAAGTTTCTTCATAGTCGACTTGTGGGCTGAAGACAATATGCACTACCTCTGGGTCTAGTGCATGTCTCCTGACTATGGTTGGAAGAGGAGGAGCCAGGCCGTCAATCTTAATGTGTGTAGGGACTGGTGTAGTAGTCCCGACTGATGAGTCAGTAGGTCTGGGATCTGGTCCAGGAACCATGGACCTTCCAGAGCATGTTTCAAGATAGGGAAACCAGACTTGACGAGGCCAGTAAGGAGCAATTAAGATCATCTTGCTCCCTAAGAGAGAAGCCTTCTGAATTACCTTGGGTAGTAGCGGAACTGGAGGAAGGCATAAAGCAGGCCGGTGGGCCAAGGATGGACTAACGCGTCCATAGGGCTCTTCACGAGCCGGGATAGGGAGAAAAATCCTTGCACTTGATTCAGAGGAGTCGAAGAGGTCGCAACAAGGAACTCCCCATTCGCTGAAAATCTGTCTTGTAATAGTTATGTTCAGAGACCACTCGTGAGGAGAGAGAATGGTCCTGCTCAACCTGTCGGCTACGACATTGGATTTGCCCGGTATGTGAGTTGCCACTAGGAAGCGATTGGTTGAGATTGCCCATTCCCAGACCCTCATCGCTTCTCTGCAAAGAGGATAGGATCTGGTCCCTCCCTGCTTGTTCAGGTACCAGACAACTGACATGTTGTCCGTGTGAACAGCAATTACGCCCTGAGGGAGGTAACAGTGAAGGGCTTGAAGGGACAGGAGTACTGCTCTCATCTCTAGGATGTTGATGTGGAGAGAGGTCTCTTCCGATGCCATTTGCCCTGGGCTGACCTGCCCAGGGAATGCCCCCCCCACCCCGCCTGGGAGGCGTCCGTGGTCAACGTGGCTGCCCGGGGAGGGAGAGCAAAGGGTCGGCCCTGGTCCAAATTGGAAGACACTAGCCACCAGCGAAGGTCTCGCCTGCAAGATTCTGTGATCCATATTAGATGATTGAGAGGGAGTTCCTGAAAGGACCATTGAGTTGAGAGAAGCCACTGGAGGATTCTCATGTGTAATCTTGCCAAGGGAACTAGCAGAACTGTGGCAGACATCGATCCCAATAGTTGCAAGACCATTCTGGCTGGGGCTTTGGACTTGGGGAGTAGGGCTCGAACCTGACTTTGTATGATCTGAATTCTGTCTGCAGGTAGATAGACCCGCATCTGGTTTGAATCTATCTCTGCCCCTATGAATTTTATCCTTTGAGATGGCCGTAACACAGACTTTGGCCAATTGAAGGTGATTCCTAGGGAATTGCCCAGTGATGTTGTGGCCTGCAGGCTCTGTAGAAGTAGATGCTTTGAGGTGGCAGTTAGAAGCCAGTCGTCTAGGTATGGAAACACCTGGAATCCTAGACTCAAGTGAGCAGTCACTACTGCCAAGCATTTGGTGAACACCCTGGGGGCTGTGGTGAGACCAAAGGGCAGCGCACGAAACTGAAAATGACTGCTTCCTAGGCTGAAGCGCAAGTGTCTCCTGGACGTTTGATGTATTTTGATATGGTAATACGCGTCCTTGAGGTCTATGGAGCACATCCAAACACCTTTCTCCAACAACGGGAGAATGGTTTGTAAAGTGACCATTCGGAACTTGGACTTCTTGACTGAACGGTTTAGGTTGCTTAGGTCCAAAATGGGCCTCAAGTCCCGGGTCTTTTTTGGCACTAAAGAATCTTGAGTAAGTCCCTAATCCGATCTGGTCTGCGGGGACTGGTTGGATGGCTCCTTTTTGCAGCAGTTTTGAAATTTCTATGGCTGCGGTATCCCGTTGACTGGGTGGCGGGTCCGGGATTCTTTTGGACTGAGGGGGGGGGGGGAACAACAGAATGGGATGGTGTAACCTCCGGCGATAATTCTAAGCACCCATTGGTCCTGAGTGATCCTTTCCCAAGCATTTAGGTGCTTCGAAAAACGACCCCCGACTGGCTCCGGAGCAGCACAGCCGGGCAAACCCTCAGGGACTATGAAAAGTTGAGGAGCCATGAAAGGACTCGCGGTCTCCAGTGTTGCGGGGGCCTCTGCCGCCTCTGGTATGGCGTCTTCCTGATGAATTTCCCCCCTCCTCTTCCTCTGGAGGGGGAACCTTCCTGCTGAGAGGAGTAAGACTTCTGCGATCTCCGGAACCACATCTTCCCTCCTCTTTTAGCCTTGGAATAAGGCCGAAAGGGAGTGGAAAATCGTGCCCCTATGGCAGTCAGAGTCTTACCCTCCTGTTCACAGCGGGTAAGTGTGTCTTTCACCTTGGGCCCAAACAGGGAGGACCCATCAAATGGGGCGTCGGCGAATGAAGACTTGAAGGCCTCCGTAAAATGACACAGGCGAAGCCAGGCTTGCCTCCGTAGCGCAATGCCTGTACCTGCCGCTCTACTCGCCCCCTCGGCCACATACAAGATGAGCCTCATGGATGAGTTCGAGATGGATGACATCGTAGCCAGCTGAGATCCAACCGTCTGGGCCAGCTCCTCAGGCAGGTTACCTAAGAGGGTATCGGATAGCTCCTTAATCAGATCCCTCTGGAATCTTGTAAAGTGCGTTAGGTAGTTCAGAGACCTCAAAGTAAAGGCTTGCCGTACCGATCCATGCTCCTAGACTCCTTATTAGGAGGATGGATGGACGTAGAAGCCTCTGCTACATCCTGCTGTGTAGCAGATGCCACCACCATAGCATCCACAGCCACACCTTTCGTGAGGAACTCTCTATCTGGGGGTGCTGAAAGAAATTTGTTTGGACGAGCGGGCACCGGTTCCACAGAGTCCGGTGTTCCCGCCTTCGACAGATCAAATCCAAGAGCTCGTCAAGGCGGAGACACCCAGGAGGTGGAGGGCTGAGCCCCGAAGGCCTTCAGGAACACCGACTCATCAGCAGAGGGAGGTTTGGACTGCCAGCCGCCTCGTTGTTTTAGGGCTTCAAGGATGTCTGCAAAGGAGACATCATCCGAGGACAACTTGGGGGACCCCTCTGCATCATCGAGATCGGTGTCAGATGTCAAAGACTCGTCAGGGGAGTCAACGTGCTTCCTCTTGCACGTTTTCTTCCTGGGAGGTTCATCCAAAGAGGCTTCAGAAGGACCTCCAGGAGGGGGAGAAACCCCAGCGGGGGTAACCTGAGGCCCAGGGGCTCCGCTGTCTGCTGACAGGGGAACTGCCAATGACCCAGTCTCCAAGAGTAGGGAAGGAGCCGGGGAAACTGTGGAGGTGGCCGAAGAAGATTTGGCTAGAGCACTCCTTATAGCCCTGAAGGCGGGACCACCAGAATCCTGGGAAGGTCCCCCCTCCGTGGCCACGACAGTAGACGGTACTCCCGCCGCCGATGCACCAAGAGGAAGACTTGGGACCGAAGGCATCAATCAAGAAGCCTCTCCCCTAGGGCCGAAGGAAGAAGTCCGTGCACTGAACTCCGACCCGGGAGCCGGAGTCGGAGCAAGGGTCGGGTCTGACCCTAACACCTCCACTGGTTCCACCAACACCCGCTCCAACGGTGCCGAAGCTGTTGGAGGAGGAAGAACTGTAAGGGAGTGGACCATCGGCTCCGAAGCCAAATGGGCTGGAGCCGAAACCATCTTTTGGAACACCGGAGACTGGAAGAGTCGAAGAAGTACCCTGTCGATGTCCGAATCAGACATCCTGGAAGATCTCGAGGATACCGATCGGGCCCGAACAGATTTCTCCATCAGCTCCGAAGGGCCTGGGGACCGGCTCCAAAAGGATTCCACTATTATCGGCTCCGAGGAAGCCTTCACCGAAATTTCTCTCGGCTCCGATAAAGACTTCGGCTCCGAGGGGGAAGTGTCTGAGCCGATGACCCTTATCGGCTCCAATATCAGTGGAGCCGATGAGGATAACCCGCCTCTCGATGCTCCAGACCTCGGCTCCGAAACCAGAGGGATCGAGGTAGGAGGCATCGAGGCAGACCGTTCCGACCTCGGCTCCGAAGTCCGTGGAGCCGATGGAGAAGTCTGCTTGCCTTTCTTAGCTGTCGGCTCCGACTGACTGGTCGGAGCCGATGCTTTCCTCTTCTTAGAAGAAGGAGAGGAAGATAAAGCCTCCTCAAAAGAAGGCTTGATTAATCCTCTAAGGATTAATTTGTTTTTCCTCTCCTGGAGGACTCGAGAGGAAAACGCATGGCACACACTGCAGGATTCTTGGAGATGTTTGGTGCCAAGACAATAGACGCACGAGGAGTGGTCGTCCGTAATGGACATTTTAAACCCACACCTAGTGCACTTCTTAAAACCGGATGGTTTATGTTCCTTAGACATAGTTGTAAAAACAGAAACAGTAAACTTTAAACAGCTTAGGACACAGGTACAACAAATATGCCAAAAAATATATAAATACTGAAAAAAGAGAAACTTTTCCCCTTTTTTTTTTTTTTTTTTTTACACAGTAAGAAAAAAGAAAAAAAGCAAGGAGGGTCAAGACCCTCTAACTCAAATGGGTACTTGACCCACACACAACCAATAAAGTAGTTAGAACAGGGGAAGGCCCCTCTGACTGAAAGGAATCTTCTCTGACAGGAAATTTTAAGTAAAAATCAATAAATCACCAAGAAACACACTCATACACAAATAATAGCCGTTAAAACAGCTTTTGGGTTGAAAAAAAGAAAATTTCTGACAGGAAAAGATACTATTAATATAGTACTTAGCCCAGCCAATGTTGAGACCACGTCCAAGCTCTGTAAGCGGCAAACGAGATCTGGGGGATTAGTGGTGGTGCATCCTGGGATAAAGAAAGCTCAGCCAATAAGAGGCCTTGCTCTATAGCATAAGCGTGCCGAGTCGGAGCCGAGGTATCGGCTCCGAACCATCATTCAGAATGTAGGCGAGATCGGATCACATAACATCTGAATGTTTCTTTGTCTGCAAAATGCAATCACTGGTGCCAGGCACTTTGTGAAGACCCTGGGCGCAGTAGATAAGCCAAAGGGCAGTGCAGAGAACTGGTAATGCAAATAGCCTGCTTTGAAGCGGAGGTATCTTCTGCAAGATTCCCTGATTGGGATATGCAGGTAAGCCTCTTAAGTCTAGAGTTACCAACCAGGCATCCTTGCCTAGCATAGGCAGTAACTGTTGTAGAGTCAGCATCTTGAATTTTGGAATGTCCAGGAATGTATTTAGAATGGATAAGTCCAGAATTGGACTCCATGATTTGTCTTTCCTGGGTACCAGGAAAAGTCTTGAATAAATACCTTGTCCTTTTTCCTTTTCTGGTACTGATTGAATAGCCCCCATTATCCACGAGGGACACGGCTTGTTTCTGGGCCCTGCCCACTGATTTGGAGGGAGATCTGGCCATCCGCTTGGAATTGGCAACGTGTGGAAATTAAATCTGTATCTCTGGGATACTATATTTAAGACCCACTTGTCCTGGGTAATTAGATGCCAGTTTTGAGCATTAAGTGCTAGTTTTCCCCCCAAAGGGGCTGCCAAAAGATAAGTGCTTGGAAATGGCAGAGGAAAGTCATTGAGACTGTTTACCGTAGGGGCGTGCTTTGCTACTTCCAGATTTGGAGGTGTAGGCACCCCATTGTTTTGTCTTGTAAGTTCCTTGTGACTGAAACCTGGAGCCTTTGGAATGTCAGGGTTTGACCTGAGCAGCTCTGTTGGGTAGTGGAAAGGACCAATTTTTAGTAGGCCAGTGCCTACTGAACCTGGGTGGCTGCACTTGTAAGAAATCGTTTACAGTTCGCATAGATTTAGCTTTGTCTTTCATCTTTTTCAAAACTTCTTCTGCTTTATTACCAAATAGACTGTCCTGTTGTAAAGGAGCATCCAGCAATTTAGCTTTAACATGATCAGGCAGATTTTGCTCCTTGAGCCAAGCATGCCTTCTTATCACAGATCCAGCTATGGCGGCCCTCTAAGGAATCATAACCATATTGCAAAGTATGCTTTCCAACTTGTTCAGCTGAATGCAATAAATCCTGTAACTCTATTTTCCACACAGTCAGAAATCAACAATTTTCTGTTTAAGTAGGCCCATGACATGCTGTTGATATTTAAGCATATGAAATTGATAGTTTAAAGTCCCGACAGCCAGGGTTGCAGACGTATAAACCTTCTTACCCCATCTATCCAGTGCCCTGGAGTCTCTATCAGAAGGGGTAGGATTTTTAGCAGTAGATGCCTTAACACCATTGGGACCCTGAGAAATTGTTTCAGGATCAGCAGTAGGGTTTTTGAAAAGAAACTTGTGGGAGTCAGGAACCCTGTAATATCTGTCTGGCTTACTAGGAGCCAGAGGCAGGGAATCAGGAGCCATGCTGGATTCTGAGAAAACATCATCAACAATGTCTAAAACAGGAGGTATAGCCTATGCTGAGGAAGAAGGAAATTCCTAAGCCTCTTTTTGGATTCTGAAAAATCCTGACTCTCCCAATGGAAATGTTCCCTTAAGGTTATGCAAAGTTTCTCCAAAAGAAAAATCCTCAGGAGGAGAAGCAGAAGGGATGGATTCTTCTGCATCAGAGTCCTCATAAGGTGGAACAGAAAATTCCTGATCAGAAGAAATGGAAACCTGATCTGAAGATTCATAATCAGTGCCTTGCCTAGGCCTCTTGGCAGGAGGGGGTTGGGAACCCTTGATCAAGGTAATTAAATCCTCATCCATTTTGATCATTTGTTTTTTAGGCACAGGGGCCTAGACACGTGGCTCATGCATCGTTTTTTTAAACAAAAAAGTTGGTTTTGGCCTCGTTTTTGATGAAGGCGTCGGTTTAATATACAAATCTTTAGGCCTGAAAACACCCTCAGAAGCCGGTGCCTGCTCAGCAGCGAGAGACATCCGTGGGTTCAATACTTGAAGAATCTCACTGCATACCGCACTCCGAATGGGTCTCAATAGAGGCCTGCAAATCAAAAGAAGCAGGCATCAGGGGAGGCGAAAGCACCTCACTGAGTACCGGCGAACCGGCGACTGGCTTAAAAGAAGCTTCATCGTCGGTTTTGGACCTAGACGGTCAGTCTCTGTCTTTTTCTTTGCGTTTTTTGTGAATTCCGGTAGTCGGATTGCTAACCGACGACATTTCAGGATAGTTAAATCTTGAGCCAAAGTATTTAGAAGCAAAAATATACAGACGCTTAATAGGGCGTTGGTTACATTTAGCACAAAACCGCCAGCAAGGCACGTTGTGGTCAGGGCCTAGGCAAGGAATACAGTACAAATGAAAATCCTTATGAGGTATTTGCTTCCCACAAGTAATATAATTATTAACTTTTACTGACATCGGTAAGGAGCAAGAAAAAGTTTCTCAAACGGGGTATTTAGCTTTAGGTTAAAGACTTCGGTTCTGAAACTCTAAAACAAAATTTTCAGTAGTCGGCCGACCGGCACTTGCAAATTGCTTCTGCTTCAGGCACCGGGCAGCAAGACAGACTGATTAAAATGGCGCCAGCTGCATGTTTTATACCCCTAACGACCTGACGTCATGGAAGGAGAGACAGCAACCGATGCAGGACCCAAGACTGTTATTCATGCTGACTGAGGGCAACCTGGCAGCAGATTACCCAAATGTAATGACTGCAACAGTGAAACACGAAGAACATTCACTCATTTATAATCAGCACAGATCAGGCCAATTATAAATTACAATGCCCCTTTGAGATGTATTTTACTAAATCCATGAAACAAGTTGAGGGATTCTAAGTTCCTAACAAAAAAGATCACAGGCCTAAACCCCATGAGCTACCAAGAGGTTGGAATCTCTCTCTTCATTCAGTTTGAAACTTTTGAGGGGACATCCCAGTCTCACTTACCATGCCATTAGACACCAGATTGTCTTGGAACTCTTGTTTCTCCACAGCTTCAATACCTCTGCCAGTTTTAGAACCAGGTACCTAAAATCTTCACCAACAGGAAAACTGTGGTAAAACAAGATTTATAACAGCAGCACCTCCCAAATCTCTAGAATAAACTTACTCTACATGTTAAGCAGTGTAACTCACTATCTTTCTTTAAACAAATTAGATACCAGTGGTGGGTATCCACAAATTTACTCAGAGGTTGACCAATACGTGGTTGTCCTGCAGAAAGGAGGTGCTGCCTAAAAATGAATGCCAAAGAAGGCAAGAATGGTCATGACACTGTCTTGAAATATGTGTGAATCTAATCTATGAATGTATTTCATATAATTTTCTCATCACGTTTGTTATTAGACTTCAGAGTGAAGAGTTTTCCACTCTGTACAGACTGTCATGCCTCTGCTGTTCTTGAAAAGTCAGTTGTGTAGTAAACTTACCACAACAGTAGATGCTTGAATGATCAGTGCTATAGCAGGCAAACACATGGGTTACAGCCTACAATGGATACAACGGCTGGCCAGCTTTCCAAAGCTTAAGGGCATATTCCATGCACCCAAACCATTATTAGCTTGAGCAGAACTGAAGAGCAATGGATTTGAACTCCAAGCCATTGACAGCTTTCTTGTTAACTGAGAGGGGGAGGCTAAAACTCCGAAAAAGGTCAATGTTAGGGTGACAACTTTAATTAGCTAACAGACATACAAAAGTAAAGGGGATGGAAGGAGGGAGCTGCTACAGAAACCGCGATCATTCGAAACATCTACTGTTAAGCTAAATTTACTTACACAACTGTACTACATTCATTTCATTATTGCTGCAGTTGACTTAACTGTATGGGTATACTATTACAGCTTATACTTACTGGGAGGTGCAACGATAAGAGTTGAGAAGCCCCAGGGGAATGGTTCTAGCAAAGCCTGCTCCAGACCAGGGGAAGGAATCTATTTTGTAGAGCTTTGTAAAGGACCAAGTTGCTGCTGCTATAATACATCTAGACTCCATCTCTTTTCAAAAAGCTACATATGAAGCCAAGGACTTGGTAGAATAAGCCTCGAACCTTCCTGGAACTGTCTTATTGTGTCGAGTATAACAAAAGGTAATAGCATTAGAAAACCATTTGGAGATGGTCTGCTTTGACATAGGTTGCCATTTTATCTTACTTCATAAGAAATGAATAACTGATCAGAGTTTCTGAAAATTTTAGCTCTGTCAAGACATCAGAGCTATCTGAGAACAGAGAGTATGAAAAATCCTTGCTCCCTTATTTTTACGTTCTGGAAAGAAGACTGAGAGATGGATAGTTTCACTCCAAGTAAACATAGTTCAGACATAAAAGAAAGACAAGTTATCAAAGAAATCCGGTCTTTGTGGAAAATGAGCTAAGGTTGACCCACACCATTACAACTTGCAACTGAGAGACTACTTGTAGAAGACAGAGCCAATCAGTGATTACTTTCCAAGTTAAGAACCTCAAATCAGTCTGATGAACTGGTTCAAATGTAGAAAGTTAATTTTTCAAAAAGTTGAGATGCCAAGGATAAAGACACCTGTTTTTAGGAGACCTGGTATGAAACGCCCCTTTCAGAAATATTACGACGCCAAAGCATTGAAAGGGGAGGACCTATGAGCAGACATGCTGAAATGTCTGACAATGAACATCGACAGGTGAGGAGGAAGGTCAAAGGATAACAAATCTCAAATACTGTAGAACCAGAGAAACACTAACCTTAAAAATGTTCCGATTCTTGTCTTGGCACCAACTAGATCATTCCCATTTGCCATTTTGTAATGATCTAGCAGCAAATTTGACTCCTTTAATACCAGCTGACTGTCCTCGGAATATAGGTGTTTAAAAGCTATTAAAACCATCATCCAGGCAACTTAGTTGGATTATATCAAACACCCCCTTGTCTTGGGCGAGTAGGTTGGGTTCAAGCTTGTGGTAATTGCCCTTGCCCATTTCCAAAAGAACCACTACTGCCTGAGCCAGAAGGGAGTCACCTCAATGATCTTTGGATAGTCCTTGTGAATCTTCTGAATAATCCTGGAGATCTGTTGAGAAGCATGCAGGAACACTCCTGCCCAAAGAAATGAAAATGCATCTGTCTTCCAGCCTTCTTTCATGGAATCAAGGAGCAGAATTTTGCAAGTTGTTTGCTATGAATGAAGGCAGAGAGTTCTGAGGTATTCCCAGAGCTGGATCAATTACATTAGTGAAGGTCTGTCCTGCTCAGCTTGTCTGCCACTGAATTTTGCTCTGAAAGGATGCGAGATGCCTGTAGAGTGTGACAGTACTGAAAAGTTAATCTCGGACTACTGTGGCTAGTCTGCACAGATGGCAACATTGGGTTCCCCCTGTTTAAGTACCACATTACCGTGGTGTTGTCTGCATCCACTTTTTATAGTCCTTTGGACCATAGGTGATTGAGGCAGGCAAGAGCATTTATTACTGCCAACATTTATGTTATGTTTTGAGTGTTTTGGTCTGTTCTTTTTGTTCCGTTCTTTTTGTTCCATTGTTCCACAGACCTTGAGCATTTACTCCCAAAGACACTGCTCCTATGCGAAGTCAAACTTGTCTGTACTTACAAGACTGTGCTGGAGCAGGAAGGGAAAAAGGGAAACCTGGATTCAGATAAAACTTCTCTCCAACAAAGGATTTTCCTTTTTTTTTTTTTTAATACAAATCCCAACACAGGAATCTCGAATGTCAGAGGAAGTTGATGTTGGTACCCTAGAATTTTTCTCATGTGGAGTCTGGCAAGAGGAATCATGGATGTCATGTAACCTAGTATCCTGAAAACTTCTCTTGCTGAGATCTTGGTCTGAATGGAAAAAACTAAAACAGATCTAGATATAGACCTACTTTTTCTTGTGGAAGAAAAGCTCTTTGAACTTAGAAACCTAGGCAACATCCCAGAAAAAAAAATTCTGTGAGTTGAGCAAGACTTTGGATGTTCTCCTAATACCCCAGAGAAGGGGAGGAAAAAAGGACAGATTTCAAACACTTTGAAAAAGACTCGGCAAAAATAAGCAATTCATTTAAAATAAGGAAAACCGTGAATACTTGGCAGTCTGAAGGAGGCCATCACTGGAGCAAGATGCTTTATGAATACCCTTGGAGCAGGTCAAGAGACATTTTGAACTTTGAATCTTTTACAAACTGGTTTAGAAAGGAAAGAGCCAAGACTGGTCTCAATGAAGCTTGCTTCTTTGGTACCAGAAACATTTCTGAATAAAAGTCTTTCTACATCAGAGAAGGAAGGACAGCTTCCATCAACTCCTGCATCAGCCGACGCAAGACAGCAAGCAGAAACGAAAGTTTGATCTGGTAGATAAGGAGAAATCCAAAACACAACACATACATCACTAGTATATAAAAAAATACTGAATATAGAGCTCAGCAAGACTGCAAATTATTTTATTAATGCTTCTGGTACCTCGGCTCAAACGCCTTCAAGGAATAAATAAATTCAGACAGCAGCCCTCCTTTTATACACAAACAATTAATGACATTAATGAAACCATTTTATCTGCCCATTTACCCACATGAAAACAATGAAGCAGCAAGCTACCCCTTAAAGAGACATATTAAATATAAAGTAACCCCTACTCTATGTAACCTTTTTGTACAAATGCATATGCTATATTCCAAATTTTATATACCATATTTTATGTCAATTTAAAATACAAAATAACTTGTGTATTAATGTTTGTCAACAATAAGTTCATATAAATTATTTACTTAATTATTTTTGTATGTGAATTATTTACAAATTAATTTCCAAGTTCATCCTTCTAGGATAAAAGCTTCTAAAATTCACAATGAACTTTGTTTCCAATTGCAAAAGTTTCTGAGAATAAGCTTTTCCAATATATCCATCATGAGTTGGTCTTGCCAAAACCCCAAAAATTAAATCATAGGTACCCTCATGAGCTGAACAAAAATGTTGGGCTACTAGGCTGTCCATCGTTTTGTTCCGGATGTCACCCAGATGTTCCAAAATTCTCAACTTTACCTTTCTCCTAGTTTGTCCTACATACCACATGACCAGTGAACACCCACAACCTAAGATGTACACTACCCCAAGGGAATTGCAATCAAAATGATATCTAGCCTTAAAATTATTTCCATTAATAACAGACCCATATACATTTCTCATCTTACTACACACACTGCATCTACCACATGGGAAAGACCCCAATTTACCAATTTCATTCCCACTGATCTTAAGATTTAATAATTCCTTAAGGTTCAAAAATCTACCAAAAGAAAAGGTGATCCTACTGGGAAAAATGTTCCTCACCAACAGGCCACAAATTATTGACCAATCTCCGCAGGGTGTCAGAAAAAGGGAAAATTTGTTGACAAAGTATATAGCATCCTGTTGATCGCCATCATTTAATAAACTATCCTCTCTTCCTTTCCAACTATCCCCTTCCGATCATTCCTAACTTTCCTCAATCTACTCACTCCTAACACCCGCCTTTCAGCATCAGAAACTACCTCTTGAGAATAGCCTCTGCTGAGCAACCTGGATCTCACCTTATTAAATTCCCCAATCAGTTCATCCTTATCAGAAGTGTTGGTAAAAAAGGCGTCTAAATTCCCCATATGGAAGAGACTAACAAATGTAATGGGTGAGAGCTAGTAACATATAAAAAATTATTTACAGCTGTCTCCTTACAATAAGGTCTAAATTGAACAACATTCTTATGGTCCACGTATAATTCCACATCCAAAAACTAAATCTTGTGCCTTTCCGCCCTGTATGTAAACTCCAAACCAAAGCTATTTCTACCTAAATCATCCATGAACAAACTAAAATCTGAAGGAACTACCCTGAAAAATAAACAAATCAATAAATCATTTGTACAATACATTTTCAGAAAAAAATCCTTTAAATATAGAAAGGAATTCTCAAAATATGCCATATACAAAATTGCATAAGAAGGAGCAAAGGAGGCACCCATGGCAGTGCCTTCCATTTGCAAAAAAAACTTTTCAAAAACAAAAATATTACTTGTTAAACAAAACTCCAAAAGCAAAATTATGTAAGAACTATGTGGACCCTCACCCAACATTTTCAAAACAGGCTCCAACCCTTGTTTGATTCTAATACAAGTATACAACGATTTTATGTCAACACGTGCCCAATAGAAATCATCCTGCCACTCCACATTTTTGACAATCCAAAAAATCCTTTGTATTCTTAATATGCGATAACACCCTCTCAAGGTGCTTCTTCAACTGGGAATCTAAAAGAATTCCAACATTTTGTAAAAATGCCCTCAACCCCAAAACTATAGGTCTTCCTGAGGGTTTGTTCACCTTTATTCAAATTAAATTAACATCCTTACAAAATTTATTAAACTCTACTTCCACCTGCTTACATAGTGTTGTCTCAAACTTGTTAATGATCGGAGACTTCCTGGGCGATTCAAATGTGCTGACACAAGGTACCTTTGGCAAACCCAATTTCCCATAACCTAATATGCATATGTATAAAAAGTTTTCATAGAGTTGGGGTTTCTTCATATTTAATATAGGTCTCTTTAAAGGTAGCTTGTTGCTTCATTGTTTTCCATTGGTTTCATGTGGGTAAATGGGCAAATAAATGGTTTAATGTCATTAATCAATTGTTTGCGTATAAAAGGACTGCTGCTGTCTGAATTTATTTATTCCTCGAAGGCATTTGAGCCGCGGTACCAGAAGGGTTAATACAAGAATTTGCAGTCTTGCTGAACTCTGTATACAGTACTTTTTTTAGATAAGGAGAAATCCCCTGAAAAGGAGAGTGGGACTCCTGCTGCTACATATACCTTAATGAATCGCGATTAGAATCCATTTGTCTTGGGCCATCTGTTGCTAAAGGGAAGAGAGTCAGATTTTCTGGGAATATTTAAAGATTCGCCAGGGTGGGAAGGAAGAGAGAAACATTCTGTAGATAATCCAGTCATTCACACCTGACGGACTTGTCCCCATTTTCTTTTTTTTGGGGGGGGTCCTCTTCTTTTGGTGCCCCCTTACCATTGTTTTCTAAAAGTCTTCTTGCAAGTAGTTGCTGCGTCATTTTTGCTTTTTATAAAATTATCCAGCGGTAGCTGTAAAACTGCTGACAAACATGGAGAAGGGAGGTTGAAAATTGAGAAACTCCCTGGGATCAGCTTTTAAGGGCCTCAGCAGCAGCTGGTCCAAAAATAACTAGTCTATCTAAAGTAGCGTTCAAAATTACAGCCTTAACATACTCAAGCAGATTTTGGTGTATGCAATAATGCAGACCTTATAACAATTCCAGTAGCACTAGCCCTGGAAGAGATATCAGATAAAAAGTAAGTACACCAAGGGTTTTGTCACTTGAAACACAGAGGCAGTAAAGATTTCACAAAGAAGAAGTTATAATTTCCTCATATTCACGAAAGCAAGCAATCAAAAACTTTAATATGTGATCTTGACAATCAATAATTCTAAAAATAAGTTCATGGCAGAATATTACACTACCCCAATATCTTTCAAAGACTCTTCTATCCTTATCAGAGGGGAAAGGATTAGCATCTACCAATGTGTAGCAGCAAGATTTACCAAGAGAAAAAGTACAGTTTTGTACCTACCATAAATGTAGATGTTCGAAGATCCACATTGCTGCAGTCCTTACATATGGGTAGTCCGCTGTCCTCGGTCGGCCCGAATACCAAAGTATTAGGCTGACGCCGGTCATGGGCGCTCAGATCTGACATCAGAGCGTCAGGGTATTAAAGCGCATGACCGACGTCATATCCTCAGTCTTTTCTTGCCCCAGATGTCAGAAGGCCCTACAAAGAAAGGCCACAGCCAAAAATAGAATCCTTTCCAAAAGACACATACAAATAACAGCTACCACCCAAACCATACAACCATTCCAAACTACAGAGGGGAAGGAGGCAGGGTAAATTGGACTGCAGCAATGTGGATCTTCGAACATCTACATTTATGGTAGGTACAAAACTGTACTATGTTCTTCATCTCACATTGCTGCAGTCCTTACATATGGGTAGAATCCCAAAGCAGAGGTAAAGGGAGGCTGGCAAAATCATAAAGCATTGGGAGCTGCCAGAATGCCCTGTAAGATTGCAGTGGCAAATCCAGCCCTAGATTTGGAATAAAGAGGAAGGTGATAATGTTTAGAAAAAGTATGCACTGAACTCCAAGTAGCTGCTTCCAAAATATCTTTAGTAGCTACTCCCCTTAAAAAAGCAGTAGAAGTGGCAGTAGCCCTAGTGGAATGAGGTCCGATTCCAGCCGGAATCTCCTTACCATGATGAGAGTAACAAAAAGTAATACAAAAGCCAATCCACTTAGAAATAGTTTGTTTTGAAACAGGTTTCCCCTGAGAACCCAAAGCAAAAGAAACAAACAACTGCTGAGACTGTCTGAACCCTTTAGTCCTGCTCAAATAATAACGCAACTGCCTGTGAATATCCAAAGTGTGCAAAATTTTCTCCCCTTTATTTTGGGGATCCGCATAAAAAGTGGGCAAATGAATTGATTGGTTCAAGGCCACATTTGAAACTACTTTAGGCATAAAAGTATGATTAGTACGCAGAGATACCCTATCCTTATGAAAAATTAGGAAGGGTTCAACTGCCATAAGAGCCTGTAATTCAGAAACCCTTCTAGCAGACGTAATGGCCAACAAAAAAGCAGTCTTCCAAGACAAAAACTTTAACTCAGCAGTAGCTGCAGGTTCAAAAGGAGGTAAAGTAAGTTTCTCCAACACAAAATTGAGATCCCAGGCAGGAGTAGGAGCTCTACGTGGGGGTCTTATGTTCTTTGCCCCTCTAAGAAATTGCTTAAACAAAGGATGAGAGAATAGTGGAGGGTCACAGTCATAGTGATCAGAAATGGCTGCAGCATGAACTTTTATAGAGGAGAAAGACAAATCCTTGTCTAATAATTCTGTAAGATATTGAAGAGAAACACTTAAATCAGGCCTGGAAACGTCAAAGCCCTTTGCTTTGCTCCAAATTAAAAATCTCCTCCATTTATCAGCATAAACTTTCCTTGTACTAGGCCTTCTGGCCTCCAAAATAACATTCAAAACTTGTTGTGGAAGCTGCGACCCTCCTGGATTTAGAACAGAATATGCCAGGCTGTTAGATGCAGGGACTGAATCCTGACATTGAGGAAATGATTGCCCTCCTGAGACAAAAGGTGCGGAATCGAAGGCAAAGGCCATGGAGGCTCCCGTACTAAACTCCTCAGCAGAGGGTACCAGTGCTGTCGAGGCCAATCTGGAGCTATTAGAATCATGGAGGGCTTGTCTTGTCTGACCTTCAAGAGTACCTTGGGGAGGAGAGGCAGAGGCGGAAAGGCATAGACGTGAAGATTGCTCCAACTGAATGATAGAGCATCCACTTTCCAAGCTGTGGGATGAAACATTGTGCAAAACTTTGGCAACTGGAAATTTAGTGGAGAAGCGAACAGATCTATGTCTGGAGTTCCCCATATCACTGTCAATCTTCGAAATACATGAGGATCCAATTTCCACTCGTGGGGATCCACTATCTGTCTGCTCAAAACATCTGCTAAGGAGTTCTGTGCTCCTGGTAGAAACCTTGCCTGAAGATTGAGGTGCAAACAGAGCAGTCTCCCACAAAATCATTGCTTGCCTGCAAAGAGGGTACGAATGGGTTCCCCCTTGCTTGTTGATGTACCACATGACAGTTGTGTTGTCTGTTAGAATCAACACTTGCCCTGGGTGAAGTAAATCCTTGAAAGCCATCAATGCAAATTGGACTGCTAACATCTCCAAGTTGATATGTAAATGTTGAAGTCTGGCAGGCCACGTGTCTTGAACCCATTTTCCATTGAGGTGTGCTCCCCAAGCCTTGTCCGAGGCATCTGTCGTTAAAATCTGACTCGCCTCTGGTCGGGTCACAGAGAGTCCCTTGTTTAGGTGACATTCCTGAGCCCACCACAAAAATTCCTTTTGAATGCAAGGTATTATTTGAATGATAGTGTCCAGATCTTGGCAGTGCTGTGTCCATACATTTTTGAGATACCATTGTAGCTTCCTCATATGCAGTTTGGCATTGGGAAGCACCAGAATACAAGATGCCATGAACCCCAAGGCTTGAAGGACTGTCCTTGCAGTCAGCCTGGACCGTAGAGACAATTGATGGAAGTAAAGAGTAAGGTTCTTTTGCTTGTCCGGGGTCAAAAAAGCCATCTGGGAAGCTGTATTCAGTCTCACACCCAGAAAGCACATTTCCTGAGAGGGTACTAGACTGGACTTTGTTTCGTTCACAGAATACCCTAGGCACCTTAACACTGCCATCACATACTGTAGATGATGAAGAAGTACGTCCTTGTCTTGAGCAAGCATCAGGCAATCGTCCAAATAAGGATAAATTTGTATTCCTCTTAACTGTAAGAAGGCTATCACTGGAGCCAGAACCTTTGTGAACACCCTGGGTGCAGTAGATAAGCCAAAGGGCAATGCAGAGAACTGATAATGTAAATTCCCAGCCCGAAAACGCAGGTACCTCCTGCAACTGGGCCTGATAGGAACATGAAGATAAGCCTCTGAGATCTAGAGTTACCATCCAGTGATCTTTGCCCAACAGAGGTAGAAGTTGTTGCAACGTCAACATTTTGAATTTTGGAATGTCCAAGTATGTGTTGAGGATAGATAAATCCAAAATCGGCCTCCAAGTGTTTCCTTTCTTTGGTACTAGAAACAGGCGAGAATAAAATCCTAGGCCCACTTCTGACAGAGGGACATGCTGTATAGCCCCCATTTGAAGAAGTAAAGCAATCTGCTTGTGAGCCTCTACCCTTTGCTGAGGAGGAACGTCTGGCATGCCTTTGAAAGGAGGCAAAGTATGGAAATAAAACTTGTAGCCTCGGTCTATAATGTCCAACACCCATTTGTCCTGGGTGACTAAAAGCCAGTTTTGCTTGAAGAGTGCCAGCTTTCCTCCCAAAGGAGCTGCCAGACAGGCAGAATCTGGCAGCCAAAAATGCAGGTCATTGGGCCTGTTTACGAAAGGACTGGCCCCTGCCCTCACCTGTAGATTGTGCAGGTGAACTCCATGTTCTAGGCCTGAAAGTACTCTGAGCTCTGCCCCTAGCACGTCTAGATCTACCCCTATACTGTGAATCTGAAGAAGGATAAGCCCATCCCTTAGTAGGCCAATTCCTGCTAAACTTAGGAGGCTGCACCTGCAAAAAATCTTTAACAGTCTGCATAGACTTAGCCTTGTCTTCCATTTTCTTCAATACAGACTCCACAGGAGAACCAAATAAAACTTCAGACTGTAAAGGAGCATCCAAAATTCTAGTTTTAACATGATCTGACAAATTCTGATCCTTAAGCCAGGTGTGCCTGCGAAGAACTGAACCAGTGGCAGCCACCCTGGAAGAAGCCTGTAAAGCATCGAAACCACACTGCAAAGAATGCTTACCCACCTGTTCAGAGGCATGTACCAAATCCTGTAATTCTTTACACTCTATGCCCTCTGCCAAAGCATCCACTTTAGATTTCAGTTGAGTAAGGAGAAAATTCTGATATTTCAACATATGAAACTGGCAATTCAAAGCCCTCATTGCTAAAGTGGAAGAGGTATACACTTTCTTACCCCATCTATCCAAAGCTCTAGCATCTTTATCCATAGGAACTGGATTCTTTACAACAGAAGCCCTGACACCCTTAGGTCCCTGGCTAATAGTTTCTGGGTCAGCCCTTTGACTCTTATACAGATATTTATGAGCCTCAGGTACCCTGTAATACCTGTCTGGCTTAACTGGCGCAGGAGGCAGAGAGTCAGGATTAAGGGAAGCCTCAGAGAAAACGTCCTGAACAACATCCAAAACAGGAGGTATAGCCAAGGGCCTATGTTGTGGTAAAACAAAAATTCCCTAAGCCTCTTACGGGAATCTGAGAAATCCTGACCTTCCCATTTAAAATGCTCTCTCATAGAATGCAGGGTTTCTGAAAAAGAAAAATCCTCTGGAGGAGAAGCAGAAGGAGTGGAATCCTCAGCGTCTGAATCAGAATAAGGAGGAAAATCCTGAATGTCTTCAGCCGAAGACTCTGAGTAATCTGAAGCCTGCTCCAAACTTTCCACCTCTGGCTCTACCCTAGGCCTCTTATCAGGAGGGGGCATAGAACCTCTGATTAAAGAAATTAAATCTTCTGCCATTTTAAGCATGTGTTTTTTAGGCACAGAACCTGCAGAACTAGGACTGACACCCGTGGAAGGAAAACCAGGCCTGCCTTTGGAAGGAGCCTTAGAGATAGAAGGAGAAGGCCTAACTACCTTAGGCAAGGAAGGGAGAACAGCAACTAGAGAAGCCCCCTCAGCCTGACCTGACTCCTGAGAGGCCACATCTTGCAAAATTAAAGCCTCCCCCTGAGACTCAACTGAAACCTCGGCCGGATCCACAGATTCCACCGTAGTTTCTAAAGAACCGGCGTCTGGAACGGACGACTCATCCTGCCTGGACTTTAAAGATTTTTCTTTGCGCTTCTTCCCGGTAGCGGGCGTCGGAGGATCCAACGGCATATTATAATTACACCGCCATCAAGACAAGCCTAGCGCAATCTAACCTACGTTTAATGGTGCGCTTATTAAACCTAGCACAAAAGCGGCACCCGACTACGTCGTGCTCAGGTCCCAAACAAGGAATACAAAGAGAGTGGTAATCCCTATGCGGTATCTGTTTCCCACAAGAAATACAATTATTCACTTTTTCTGACATCCGAAATTAACTGAGGCAAGAAAAAACAAAAATATTCCCCAATGGGGTACTTAGCCCAACTTGGTTTCGGTCTGAAACTCAGAATACGAAAATTTCAGAACGCCGAACGGCACTTGTAAACGCTGCTTCTGCATCGGACCACGCGGCAAAAAAGACTGAGGATATGACGTCGGTCATGCGCTTTAATACCCTGACGCTCTGATGTCAGATCTGAGCGCCCATGACCGACGTCAGCCTAATACTTTGGTATTCGGGCCGACCGAGGACAGCGGACTACCCATATGTAAGGACTGCAGCAATGTGGGATGAAGAACAGCTGCTAGGTCAGACCTGGGATTAGAAAAAAAATTATAATATTGAGGAACTTTATACAATCTTTCTGCTTTGTTAAAGGCAGCTGGCTAGTTACCTGTTAATAAAAAACATCTTCCAATGTCTTGTTCTTACAACCAAAATCTCTCTTCCCTTACTAAATTCTAACATCCAAACTATCCCTTCTCTCACAGAATTCCAATTTCTCTCTACCTATCTCAAGATCAATACTGCTCCTATTATCTACCCATCTCAAAGCTTCCTACAGTTTCATCATATTCCCTCCTTCACCTCAATATTGCCTTTGCCATCACTGTTTAGAAGTAACACTGACATAGCAACAATCAGCCACATTCTTGTTCATATACCATGTATCTCAAATATTTACCAACAAAACAATGCTACTGATCAGCCATTTCTCTGTGATGGCGCAAGCTATTTCATGCTAGTTTGTTAGCTTTCTTTTTTTCCACTTTATGTTACTCTCTCAAGTGTTACTGTTTATGCATAAACTATTAACCATATTCACCAAAGTTATGTATTCTTGATTATCAATTTCTAGAATTGTTTGTAATGTGTTTTTGTAATGGAGCTTTTCTCCCTGTGCCTCTGCTTAAAAAGAGCCATTGGCCTAGTTGGACATCCTCAGTAAACAACTGCAAAATAAAATAAAACAAACCCAGATAGGTTCAGGAAACTCCAGAAGTAATAGATCATATTTTTAGACCACGACATATCTTTATGTTCTCAATAAAACAACAAATTAACTCTGGATATGATTTTAGAGCAACAGAGTCTTAACAGACCATCAGGTTCAACATTCTCCTCAGAGTCAGAACCATTTTCCTATTTAATATCCTAAAAATTTTCAGAAAGTAAAGAACTCCTTTTTCTCTTACCAATAATACCATAACCAGAAGAATAAAGAGCCTAAACTAAACCCAGAGCTAAGCCCAATAAATCACTCCTGTCCAAAGTAACGGAGATGGGGAAGATAAAGGTTTAACTTTCTGCTTCTTTTTGACAGGAATTTCTATAGAAGCAGAACAACTTCTGACAGGCATATTATCTTTGGGGACAGGCATCCCAGTCCAGCTTGGCACAGAGGCATTCCCTGCTCTGTCCTCTGAGACAAACAATAGTGACTGGCAAAAAACGTTTAAAACTTGGACTGTTACACAAAAAAACCCAGTGAAAAAGCACTTTAAATACTTACCCCAGCCCTTCAAAATAGTTTACCAGAAGTTTAATTAAGAAAAACAAATTTAGTTAACACTTTTTCCCACTAAAGTTAAAAGTCAAGCTTCAAAAACTTGTATGACAGTCCATAAAATCTATTTACTTAGCTTTAAATAAATGAAAAAGTTAAGTTTCTGTAGTACAAACAAAATAAGCATGTTTTTTTCCCCCCAGCAGGAAAGCTTTTCTACCCAGCAATGGAAGCAGTTACCTGGCTGTTGATCCTCAAAAGCCCGCAAGAGAAGCATCCCTCTGTGGGAGGAAAGCTCTGAAGGGCTTAGTCTGAAACCATTGTTCTTCATCTTTTCTTCAGCTAATGATGGTTTAGGCATGTGGAAGGTGCCCATAACCTCTGGAAGCTGGATGGCTGCCTGGCTTACGGGAGTATGTGACAGTTGTATATGCACAGAGTCAAGAGCAACAAGATCAACAAAAACTGGTTGATAAAAAAAAAGGTCTTTTTTTGCTGAGTGGCAAATCCCGCTCTGCATACCCCATAGTCCCTGCTGGTTTTATATACCAATTTCGAAATCACTCTACAATGGAGAAAAAGCAAAATCCCTGATCCCCACTGCTTGCAATCAGTTGTGCCAGATGTTTGTGTGTGTGTGATAATCACACCAAATGACTACCTCAATGACACTGCAACAGTGAAAAAGTGAACATCAGTTTGCCTTCTGTAATAGGCTCGACTGCAAGATGGTAGTGTGTGTGTGTGTGTGTGTGTGTGTGTGTGGATGCTTTCAAAATAAATACAGCTTCTGAAATATTTACTTTCTATCTAGCAACACAAAGACAGAAGGACAAAGATGCTGCAGGAAATGGACATTGATCAGTAATCTATAATAGCTGTTCTTTTTCCCAAAGGAACATGAATGATTGAGAGAGAAAGCACAAGAAGCTTTGCACTGCTCTTTATACAAAGCATAAGCTCTATGGCTTTGTAAAAATATATGTTTATAGTTAACATACCACTTATTTTCGGGTTAGGAAAGAATTGTTCAAATGAGATCAGCTTCAGCTGAAACATTACAGAACAATACATGAAGTGGCAAAAAAAGTGTTTAAGTTATGAAGGACTAATTTATAACAGAAAGAGAAAAAAATACAAGTTATATAGACTAAAATGTAAACTTTAAAATGCCACACTGACTTGTTTGGAATATAAAAGGGGTTGTTGATGAGATAAAAAGGGGGAAGGTACCAACTTATATTTGCAATAGTAATACACAAATTTTGCAGGAAATATATCTGAATCACCGAGAAAGTATAGTTGTGTAAAATATTACCACAATGGTAGATGTTCTCTTCACTGTTGCAGTATTCCTTACAAAAGGGAGAGTGCAAAAGTTCATGAAGAGAGGGGGGAGGAGGAAGGACCAGCAGATCCTTCTAGGAATCTATGAAGGATGCACTAGCAAAACCAGCTCTAGCCCTGGATATCACATCAGACTTATAGTGCTTGGTAAAAGTATGCACAGAAGTCCATGTAGCTGCCTCAAGAGGGGAGTTGATATCTAAATCCTTTAAAAAAGCACCAGAACAAACCACAGCCCTAGTAGAATGAGTCTTAACTGAAGGAATGCTCTTGCCATGAAAACAGTAACAAAAAAATAGCTTTAGATATCCAAGAAGAAATAGTTTGCTTGTAAACAGCCAATCCCAAAGATCCAGGATGAAAGGAAACAAAAGCTGGTCAGATCTGTGAAAACCTTTAGTCTTATCCAAATAAAATCATAGTTGTCTATTCACATCCAGACCATGAAAAACCTTCTCACTAGCAGACTGTGAAGGAGAAAAAATGAAAAGACTGATTAAGAGAACTCATTTACCACTTCAGGCATAAAAGGATTAGTATGAAGGGATGCACTATCATTATGGAAAACTGAAAAAGGGTGGACAGCCATAAGGGCTTGAAAGTCAGACACCTGTCTGGCAGAAGTATGGGCCAACAAAAGAACAGTCTTCCAAGAACAATGCTCCAAGGAAGCTGAAGCCGCGGTCTCAAAAGGGTCCAAGTCAACTTCTCCTAAACAAAATTAAGGTCCCAGGAAGGAAGGGCAGGATTCCTGGGAGGTATAATATGAAGGACGCCTTTAAGAATTTGATTAGCCTCAAATCTAGAGGCTAAAGAAGGTGCTAGAGGCTGACAAGTGGGCTTTAACAGAAGAATATGCCAACCCAGCATTGAGCAATTCACACAGATAAAGAACCAAAGGGACATGCACAAAAAGTGGATCCAGGTTATGAGAAAGGCACCAAACAGAAAACCTCTTCCATTTGGATAAGTAGGATTTCATAGTAATGGGTTTCCTGGCCTCCTGCAGAACTCCAATTACTCCTTCAGAAAATAAGTGTATGTATGGAATCAAATTCACATCACCCACAGTGTCAGTTGAAGAGTTGACAGGTGTGGATGGATGACCGATTCCTTATTGTGTGAGTAGGTTCACCCTGTGGGTAACGTGATGACTACCCTTGGTTTAATACAGAAGAGGAGAAACCGATATAGTCTGGGCCAAAAGGGAGTCACCAGCAAAATTTTGGGAGCATCCTGTTTTATCTTGAACAGGACTTTTGGACTGAGAGGAAGGGGAGGGAAGGCATAAAAAACATTCCCTTCCAGACCACAGAACATAGGCCTTGGCAAAAAAAAAAAAAAAAAGGAGGAAGCTGTCTGTTCAGAGAGGAGGCAAATAGATCCGCTTCAGGAGTACCTCACACTTGTGTACAATGTCCAGAAAGACATCCCTGTGAAGCATCCACTTGATATGAACCTACTCAGTCTGCCAACATTGTCCTGACCTGAGGGAATGTAAATTGCCTGAAGTGTCACTTGATATTTGATAGTTAGCTCCCACACAAAGTGCTAACCTGCACGGAAGATGAGATCCTGCCCCCCCCCCCCACTTGCTTGTTGGCATACCACATAAATGTAGTATGGTCTGTCAGTACCTTGAAGGGCCCTGGAATGGAGAGAGGATGAAATGCTTGAAGAGTCAAACAAGAGAGTTCTCACCTCTTTGACACTGATGCAGTATTTCCTTTGATGAAGCGACTAGAGGACCTTCACTTTTAGAGAGCCGAAGGAAGTGCCCCATCCCACTTCTGAAGCATCTGTGAACAGCTCGAGAGAGGAGAATGGAGGTTGAAAAGGAAACCTTGGATTGAGGGACAAGTGCTGAATCCACCACTGAATTTCCAGCTTGAGGCATGGAAGAAGAGTGAGTATGAAATCTACAGGATGAGAATGATGAAACCAAACTGAGTTTAGAAACCACTGAAGCTTTCCTCCTGTGGAGTTTGGCTACAGGGAGCATACGAATGGTGGAAGCCATGAAACCCAGAGCTCTTAGAAATTGCCTGGCTGTAACTGAGGCCTGAAGAAGAAGGGTTAGACAGAAGGCAAGGAGAGTTAAGGCCTTGGGAGGAGGCAATGATGGCATCATTGGAACAGTCTGATGCCTGCATTCCAGAAACACACGATCCTGTGAAACAGTCAAGAAAGGCTTTTGTAAATTTAGAGTGAACCCCAGGCTTTGCAGGAGGGAAATGGCAAAATGAAGATGCTGCAGTAGAATCTCTGGAAAGGATGCCTGAAAAAGGTAATTTAAGTAGGGAAAGGCCTGTAAACCCCTTTAGCCTGCAAAACGCAATCACAGGAGTGAGGCATCTGGTGAATACCCTTGGGGCAGTAGAAAGGCCAAAGGGCAAAGCAGAGAACTGAAAATGCCAGGAAGCAACAGTGAAATGTAAAACAATTCCTGAAAAGAGAATGAATAGGGACATTAAGATAAGCATCCTTGAGGTCCAGAGAAACCATAAAAGCCTGAGGAAACAAAGTCTGAAGGGACAACATCCAAAGGGAAGGGACCTTCAGAAAGATGCTTTACTAACATTACATCCACAGCCTGTAAAACAGCAGTTCTACAGCCTGCTTGTTTAGTCTGAGCACTCCCTCTTCCACCTTCACCCGGCTCCATTTAATCAGCCTGCTGTCTCAACAGTCAGCCATCGCTTTCCTAACATTACATCCACAGCCTGTAAAACAGCAGATGTTATATGTTGTCCTATCTCGCCTTCATTCATTGCTGGTTGTTGGGTTCGGAACCAAGAATCTGTTCTGGCTTGGCCTTATTCAAAAGCTCGAGAGCTTCTACGGGCTCGTGGCTATACCCTATCCCATGATGCTCAGAGAAAATTACCCAGATCTCCTCTGCTGCTAAACAAGATCTGGTGACTTCCATGCAGGCTCTGGAATAACTTTTATATAGATTTGTTCCTTTTGCTCTATTGTGATAAAACTTGGTATTTACGGTTGTTGTTCAACTTTGAAGTACTTTCTTTAGTGGTGTTTACTTAGTTCGCTACTGTTTGCTGGTTCTTGTGTTGGCATCATTTTTTTCTCTAGGCTGGTTATTGAACCTTCCCTATCCCGGCTTCCGGGCTCGTTTTTAGACAGCTTGGTTACCCCTCTTACAGGATAGCTCATTTAAGTTAGATGGCTCCCTGTAGCCTATGTAACTTGTAGTGCCATCCCCCTTTATAGTTTTCCTTATTCCTTAATTTTTTCCTGTTAGTAGGAGTAGCTCGTTTTAATTGGAAAACTTCTTTCCCTTTGCTTAGCTGTTTGAAAATCTACTTTTATATATATATATATATATATATATATATATATATATATATATATATATAAAAGACTTGCTGAGACGGTCAGTGCTTCTCTTTTTTTTTGTTGTTGTGAGTATTTAAAACATGTCAAAGGATCCTAAAGAGTCGAAACCTTTGGGTTTCATGAAATGCGACAAGTGTAATCGGAAGATGTAGATGGGCATACCAGTTGTGTATACTGTTTGGGTGCCCTTCATTTAAAGAGTCCTGTTCCTTTTGTCACGCCTTTAGCTCCAGAGTTTTAATGGAGTGTAAAAATAAGCTGATAGTGACAGGCATGTTAAAAACGCCCTTTGCAGAGGCTTTAGGAGGGACTCAGAACACTAAGTATACTGACAGATACCCTCCCTTCTAGATCTAGGTGAGAAGTTAGGGAAAAGGACTTCGTCTTCATCTTCGGAGCCACCCACAAAACACCCACAAAAATGGCCAAAGAATCTATCTCGGAACCAAGGGCTCTTGGTTCCAGTTCCAAGAAATGTTCCTCTTCGGCTCTGTCTTTTTGGAGCCGACAGAGTTCCAGTTTCAGAGCTGGTCCCCTGTATTGGAGCTGGTATCGCCGAATATGAGGTCTCTAGCCTTGTCCTCCCAATCCTGCAGAAGTTTATAGGATGATGATGTGGAGCAAGTAGTGATGAGACTCGTACGGATGCCGGTGCTAGCTAAAATTTTGTCGAGTCCAACCCAGAGAAAACCGGAGCCAACAGACCACTTCCATTTTTTGGTTCCTCCTCCGACCCGATCTGGGGTTTCTGAGCCAGAGCACTTGGACCCAGTCGCAGCAGAACCATCAGGACAGAGACCAGCTAATGGATCTTCAGTTCCGACAACTGCTCAGACTTCCCTTGGTTCCATCGGAATTTGAGAAGTCTAGGAGCTGACGTTCTTCCATCGGGTCCGGTGAGGGGAGTCTGACTGGACAGCTGTCCAACCCAATTCTACCTCTTGGGGCCTCGGCGTGGTCGAGCTTGGCTCCTACATCAGCTTTGGAACCAACCGCTCTACTTCGGGATAGGTCTTCTGGTACCGCGGAGTTGGGGATCTCCTCAGAGCAGAGTGAAGGGGGCTTTCGAGCGGATGGAGAGAGTGCCGTCACCTCAGACTGCTCTGCTTGCGGTTCCAAGTTCTCTTCCCCCAAAAGTACCAGTGTCAGTCTCAGCCCCATTGCTCCCACTCAGGGAGGAGCCTTCCTAGGAAGACAAATTCATCACAGTGCCTTTGGAAAAGGAATTCCTTAGCAAGGGTGTCCTGGTAGATGCTATGGTGGTGGCGGCAGCAGCCACAAAGAAGGAATTGTCAGAGACTTCCTCATCTGTTCATCCACCGAACAGAGAGTCTCGAACGATGGACAGACATGGAAAGCATATGTTTCCATCAGTGGCATTTACCCTTAGATCTCTGAACTACCTGACCCATTTCACTAGACTACAAAGGGATATTCTGACGGACCAAGGAGATACCCTTCAAGGTACTGTAGCTGCAGGGGTTTCGGATAAGGTTTCCTCTCTACCTTAAACTCTGTGGTAAACTCCTCCATGCGACTTATTTCCTATGTGGCCAATGGAGAAAGTAGGGCATCAGTAAAGGAATTTCCTTAAGGAGACATTCCTGGATGCGTTTATGCGATTTTGCAGAAACCTTCAAGTCTTCCTTTATTAACGCTCCTTTTGATGGCTCATCTTTGTTCGGGCCCAAAGTTAGAGAGACCTTAACCAGGTGCGAGCAGGAGGGAAACACTCTGTCTGCTGTTGGAGTCAGTTTCTCCCTCCCTACTAGACCTTATCCCAAAGGTCAGAAGGGGGGAAAAACGTGGTTCCATAAGCCCCAAAGAGCTTTCCAGGAAGCACATGGTGATTATTCCCCCAAGGGCAGAGGGGAAGTAACAATGGAAGACTGTGACCACATGGCAGAGGGGGTCCACAGAACCAGGGTGACAGGGATTCCTTCCTTGGAAAACCCTTTCAGTGCTCCTGAGAGGAGGCAGTCAGGGGTCGCTTGTAATTATACCCATACACCTGGCTAGAAATAATGAGACAATTGGGTAAAGACCATCACATCCAGTGGGTATTACATACCCTTTTCCTCTCCCCCATTACAAAAACAACTAGTCCCAGATGTTCCACCCAATGAAAGGGAATACTCAACTTCAGAGGTAAAAAAGTTGCTAGAAAAAGTCATCCAAAATGTCCCCACAGACCAGATTGGATCCGGAACTTACTCAAGGTTCTTTTAGTTCCAAAGAAAACAGAAGACTGGAGGCCCCATCCTGGATCTCAGCAGGTTAAACAACTCCGTCAAGAAGTCAAAGTTCCGGATGGTAACACTGCCGTCGATACTCCCCTTTCTGGGGAAAGATGACTGGATGTGCTCTATAGATCACCAGGATGTATACTACTACATAAAAATGGACAGGCAATCCAGGAGACATTTACGCTTTCGGCTGGGAACCAGTAATTAACAGTTTCGACCTCTGGCCTTTGGTCTCACTACAGCCCCCAGTGTGTTCACCAAATGCATGGCAGTAGTTACGGCTCACTTGAGGTGGCTAGGATTCCAGGTGTTCCCATATTTAGACTGGCTCCTAACCACCAAGCAACTACTAACAAGAGTGAGGGACACAACCATTCATCTCTGCTCTCAGCTAGGCATCACAATAAACTTCAGAAAATCTGCCTTGTTGCCATCACACCATATCGTATTTATAGGGGCTGACTTAGACACAAGAAAAATGTTGGCAACCCCCCCCCCCCGGAGAGGATTGAAAGCTTGCATCATCAAATCAAGAACCTGTTATCCAAGAGGTACAGGTGAGGATTGTTTTGAAAGTTCTGGGTACCATGGTGGCTGCAATAATTTTGGTACCTCTAGCTCGTCTACATATGAGGGTTCTTCAATGGCAGTTCTTTTCCCAGTGGTCCATGCAGGATCTACCATTGTCTCAAGATTATCATAAAAGAATTCTGCAAGAAAGATCTGCATTTGTGGCTTCTCTAAACTCAACTGACTTTAGGTTGACAGTTTGTCTTCCCGCAACCAACAGCCACAGTGACCATGGACGCTTCCAGATAGGGGTGGGGGCATTATCTGGGAAAGACTGTCCAAGGTGTTTGGCAGGAACACGAAAATCACTTGCATATCAATGTCCTAGAGATGAGAGCGGTGCTTTTGGTGTTGCAGGCATTCCAGGACTCCCTTCCACTAGGAACAATTGCAGTTCAGACAGACAATATGTCAGTAGTGTGGTACATTAAACAAGGAGGAACCAGATCCTACTCCCTATGTCGAGAGGCACAGAGTATATGGCAATGGTCAGTCTCTTCACAATGCTGACAGCAATGCACATCCCAGGGAATTCCAACGTGACAGCAAACAAACTCAGCAGAGCTATTCTGATGCCTCACGAGTGGTCCCAAAAACAGGAAGTTGCGGAACAGATTTTCCACAAGTGGGGTCAGCCTTGCTGCAACCTTTTTGGCACATCCCTGAATGCCAAATGCAGCAGCTACTTTGCCCTGATCCCCCCTCCAGGGCAGTCACCAAGGGATGCACTTGTACACGATTGGCCCCCAGGTCTCAGAAGCCAGCACATTGAGAAGCAGGGTAATACTCATCGCACCATACTGGCCTCGTCAAATTTGGTTCCCCTTTCTGTGGCCCCATCTTCAGGAGGAGCCATGGATTTTGGACCCAGTTCCAGACCTTCTGACTCATCCGTCAGGAACGCTCCATCCATCAATACAAACCCTCAAATTGACAGTTTGGCTGCTCCTGTTCCACATAGAGCCAGGCTCCCTGATATTTCCTCTGCTGTAAAACATGTATTGAGTTAGTCCCATAAGGCAACAACCAGGAAATTATATTCTAGCAAATGGAAGAGATTTTCCCCGCTGTGCTTCCAACAATCACATTGATCCGTTTATTGCCCCTATAACAGCAGTCTTAGATTTTCTGGATAAGCTTTTTAATGAAGGTGCAGCAGCGGCTACAATTCAAGTTCAGTTAGTTGCTACATCAAACTAGCCTATCGGGGAAATGGGACTAAATTATGTCCCACAGACTTTGTAAGGCATTCTTAAAGGGTACATTTTTACTAAGGCCTCCAGTGAAAGAACCTCCAGCACCATGGGACCTAAATTTTGTTTTACCACTATTGATTTGACCTCCCTTTGAACCTGCATCATGTGACATCATGTTTTTGTCAATGAAGACAGCACTATTGGTGGCCATTATGTCTGCAAGATGAGTGCCTGAACTTCAAGCTTTGTCTATACTCCCCCCGTACATGGCCTTTCACAAAGATAGAATTTCCTTACGAACCAACTCATCATTCCTACCAAAGGTGTGTTCAGAAGTCAATTTAAATCAATCCATTGACTTGCATGTTTTCTTCCCAATGTTTTCAGAAAGTCAGACCAACTATTTGTATCTTTTTCAGACAAAAAGAGGGTCCCTAATATCCAAGGTCACACTTTCTAAATGGCTTACAGACCATCACTTATACATACACATCTCAGAACAGAGAAGTCCCAGGGAAAGGGAAAGGAAAAGGACATTCTACAAGAGCTATTTCAACCTCATCTGCCTTCCAGACTAGGTTACCTGTGGATTCCATTTGTGCAGCAGCAGCATGGGTAAAGCCTCATACCTTTATCACTCATTACAAAGTCAATTTGGCCTCCAGGAACAGGTCCTCCTTTGGGTTCACTGTTCTGAAAAGTATTTTCCCTTGACCCACACAAGAAAGAAGGTGATAGGGACGCTGTCCCAACCAGCAATGAATGAAGGCGAGCTAGGACAACATAGCATTAAGAAGTTATGTACTCACCATAACATTCCATATTTGTTGTCTAGCTCGCCTTCATTCTTGCATCCCACCCTCCTTCCCCCGCCTTCGCTCCTGGAGGATTGGGAGGTTTTCTGGATAATTGGTTATGTCTCCGAATCCCTTCTTAATCCCTTTGCAATATGATGGCTTGTTTAGAGATAATAGTTATGTTTTTTTCTGCAAACAAGATCTGGGTAATCTTCCCTGAGCATCAAGGGATAGAGTATAGTCACAAGCCGGTGGAAGCTCTCGAGCTTTTGAATAAGGCCAAGTTGGAAGAGATTCTCAGTTCCAAACCCAACCAACTAGCAATGAATGAAGCCGAGATGGACAACAAATATGGAACATTATGGTGAGTAGATAACTTATTCTACATCCTGCTTGTTTAGTCTGTGCACTCCCTCTTACACCTTCACCCTGCTCCATTTAATCAGCCAGTTATCTCAACAGTCAGCCATCGCTTTCCTAACATTACATCCACGGCCTGTAAAACAGCAGTTCTACATCCTGCTTGTTTAGTCCGAGCACTCCCTCTTACACCTTCACCCTGCTCCATTTAATCAGCCTGCTATCTCAACAGTCAGCCATCGCTTTCCTAACATTACATCCACGGCCTGTAAAACAGCTGTTCTACAGCCTGCTTGTGTATGTCATCACATATTTAAGCATCATAGTAACTGGTATTAAGAAAAAGTCTGTTAGACTGTATAGCGTGTGCGCTGGTGTCCAACACTACGGTTTTAGGTTAAACTGAAAAAATGGTAAAGTCCCTTAGATAAAACACCAACAAAAAATATTAAATACACACTAACGCATTAACTGTTTTCACTGCTTTTTCGTCTTATAACTTCATCAAATGAGCGTACCAACAGTTAAAATAAGAAGTTATGTACCTACCATAACGTTCCATGTTAGTTGTCTTCTCTCGCCTTCTTTCTTGCTTGATGGGTTCGGAGCCGATCCCTCGGCTCCGACTCGGCACTTGCTAAGCTCGAGAGTCACTTTTACCAGCTCGAGGCAGCCCCATATCCCATGATGCAAGGCGGTAAGTACCCAGATCTCGTTTGATGACAAAGGGCAATAGCACCAAGCATAAAATACTTCCAAAAGGAAGAAAGAAACTTACAGATGAAATAAGGACCAGATCTGAATGGTCTTAAGCATAACAGTTTCTTATAACAAGGTCTGTCCAGGCCAGGGGGAAGGAGGGAGGGTCGCAAGAAAGAAGGCGAGAAGACAACTAACATGGAACGTTATGGTAGGTACATAACTTCTTAATGTTAAGTTGTCAATCTCGCCTTCATTCTTGCTTGATGGGACCGCGTCCCTAGCACCTCTATCCTGGGTGGCTCAATGGAACAAACTCTTGAGGACTGTAGAGCCAAAACTGGCTCTGTCCCTGGAGGCCAAGTCCAATTTGTAATGGGAAACAAAAGTGTGAGGAGTGGCCCAAGTGGCCGCTGCACAAATAGTGTCCAAAGTAAGTCTAGCTTGAAAAGCTGTAGAAGTAGCTAAGCTCCTAGTTGAATGTGCTTTAGGTTTTGAGCACAGCTGTTTTCCCCTGAGCGTATAAATTTCAGAGATGACCGAAGAAAGCCATCTGGACAAGGTCACTTTAGAAACAGGAAGGCCTTTTTATTATCCGCATAGGAAACAAAAGTTGATCAGATTTTCTAAATTTTTGTTCTGTCCAAATAATATCTAAGTTGACGGTGGACATCAAGATAATGTAGCTTTTGTTCAGCCCTATCTGAATAGTTAGGGAAAAATACAGGGAGATCAATGGATTGATTCAAATTGTTCTTTGAAGCGACCTTAGGCAAAAAGGTTGGGTTAGTTCTCAAAGATACTCTGTCTTTGTGAAAAACCAAATAGGGGTCGAACCGAAAGAGCATGAAGTTCAGACACCCTCCTGGCAGATGTAATAGCCACTAGGAATAAAGTTTTCCAAGAAAGATGTTTCAGGGACAAGAAACAGCTGGCTCGAAGGGGAAGAATCAAGGATGTCAGCACTAAATTTAGATCCCACTGAGGAGGAGGATTCCTGATTGGAGGCTTTAGTAGGAAAATTCCTTTCAAGAAGGCCCTGCAGAGCCTATGGGACATAATATTATGATCTGCGACCCGACATGAAAGTTGGAGATAGCAGCCAATTGAACTCTGACTGTGGAAGAAGAGGAGCCTGCATGAAAAATCTCTGCTAAGAAGTCCAGGACTGCCTGAACAGGGGCAGTAAAAGGATCAATATTTCTGGCCTTAGCCCAATAAGAGAAACGTTTCCATTTGCTTGTATAAATCCTCCTGGTAGAGGATTTTAGTGAAGCTACTATGATGTCTCTAACTGGGTTAGAGATCAAAGGAAGCCTGGCTAAGGAAGGAAGTGGAGCAACCATGCTGTGAGGTTGAGAGAAGGGATTGACCGGTGCAGCTGACCCGATTGGTGAATCAGAAGATCTGGCACTGGGTCCAGATGCCACGGCTGCACCAAAAGGTGATGATGGAGGAACAGGAACCAAACTTGTCGAGGCCAGTAAGGGGCAATGAGAATCAATTTGGCTCTCAACACGGTAGCTTTCTGGATAACCTGAGGGATCAGAGGAAATGGAGGGAAGGCATAAAGAAGTCCCTGGGGCCAATCCTGGGTCAGAGCGTCTCTGGGGGGATGGCCTGATAGAGGGAAGAGGCAGAAGAAGTCTGGACATTTGCTGTTTTGGGGAGTAGCAAAAAGATCGCAACATGGACGACCCCATTCCAGAAAAATCTCTTCCGCTATAGATTGCTTGAGGGACCACTCGTGAGGCATGAGAATAGCTCTGCTCAATCTGTCCGCTACAATGTTGGTTTTCCCAGGGATATGCGTTGCTACCAGAAACCGATGAGAGGAGATCGCCCATTGCCATAGTCTGAGCGCTTCTCGACACAAGGAGTAGGACTTGGTTCCGCCCTGTTTGTTGATATACCAAACTACAGACATGTTGTCTGTTTGGACTGCAATTGTCCCTACGGGAAGAAAGTCGTTGAGGGCTTGCAACGTTAAAAGCACTGCTCTCATTTTATGTGCAGATGGTACTCGAACGGCTGCCACGTCCCATGAACCATCCTGCCCTGATAATGACCCCCCCACCCGATCAGGGAGGCATCCGTGGTGACAGTGGCTATCGAGGATGGGGGTACAAAGTACCTGCCTTGGTGAACCTGAGGAGATGTGATCCACCAAGCAAGATGCTCTTTGCATGTCTGAGTCACCAGAATCTGGTGACGCATTGGAAGTTGCTGGTATGACCATTGTGTGAACAGCATCCACTGAAGAAGGCGCATGTAGAATCGAGCCAGGGGAAGAAGAGTAATGGCCGCAGCCATGAGACCTAATACCTTTAGAACCATTCTGGCCTGTACTTTAATTAAATTATAACTAACAATAAAGTATTTTTTTAACAAAAGGGGGCTTTAATATTAATAAAGTGAATCACTTACCAGGAGCTGGTAAAAGGAGGACCTCATAAGCAAAGCGGCAAACGAGATCTGGGTACTTACCGCCTTGCATCATGGGATATGGGGCTGCCTCGAGCTGGTAAAAGTGACTCTCGAGCTTAGCAAGTGCCGAGTCGGAGCCGAGGGATCGGCTCCGAACCCATCAAGCAAGAATGAAGGCGAGATTGACAACTTAACATCCTTAATTATATACAATGTTTAAAAACCTAAAAGCCAATCAAATGAACTGAATCAAAGGACCCACAAAAATAAAAGGACCAGTGCATTTCTAGTTACATATCACTGTTAAGTCATTGTTTTTTAAAAAAAGAACCGTTTAAAAAGCTTAAAAACCTACAAAGTACAGACATTTAAACATATTAATACATAGATCTATAAAAAATACAATAAATAATAAATATGTAAAATCCATGTATAAATGCAATGTATTGTTTTGAAACCTATCTAATGGCACCATCTACTGACTAAAGTTTTGAATTACAACTTGACAGATCTCCATTTTAAACACAGGCTTCAAAGATGCATTTTCATTCAAACTAGGGTATGCATTTGATTCCTCATAGGTAGGTACTAGGCTATCAGCCCTAGGGCCTATACAAGCCTAGCCAAAAAAGGTACCCTGGCTTTCGCCACCCAAGAAAAATATTTTCCTGTGCCCCTGTCGAGCGAGTCACAGAGGTGATCCAATTTCCTACTTCCGATCCAGTCATCAAGATTTTTCTTGAAGAATGCTAATGAGGAGCTTTGTTTGATACAGATAGGTAGTTTGTTCCAGAGTATGGGAAGTCTCTGGGACAGGAATCTATCCCTACAGCCTGTTCTGTTTATTGTGGTGACAAGGTTTAGGTCCCTAGAATGTGTAGCTCGGAGGGATTAGGATTTCTTTAAGTGGAGCATGTCCAACAGCTCTGGGTTTGACATAGCTTTGTATGATAGGCAGAGATCGCCTTTGAGTAGGCGATATGTGGCGGAGTAAAGCTGGAGTTTGAGACTGTCTGCATAGGGCATCTGTTTGAGGCCGGTAATCCTCTTTGTAAGATATTTCTGCGGCCTTTCCAGTTGTTGTAGATGTCTTGTGAGGTACATACCAAAAGGGGCATTGTACTCTATCTATAATGGGTCTAATGAGTGACGAGTAGAGGGAACAATTCCCTCTTTTCCTGGATGAGAAACCTTTTGTGATGGTGTGCCATGTAGAAGAATTTCCTGACTACTGTGGCAATGTGATTATCAAAGGAGAGACTACTGTCCACCTGTGTCCCAAGGTCTCATCACACTTTCTGTGTTAAGTAGACTACCACCTATGTGGTAACTCATGGGTACAGAGTTTTTACCGAAGGGGATGACAATGCACTTTTTGGCACTGAGCTGTAGGCCATGGCTTTGACACCAGGAAACTGTCTCAGTGAGGCCCTTTTGTAGGATGTCCACATTGTTAGGAGTTTAAATTATGGCTCCTAGTGTGCAGTCATCTGCGAACTTCATTAGCCAAAGACCTTCTATGTTTGGTATCTACTTTTCTGAAGTACAGGCTAACAGGAAAGGACCCAGGACTGAACCCTGTGGTACACTTGTCACAGAGTCTGCTACTTTCACAGTGTGGGTTCCGACAGTGAGCCAGTTGGCAACCCATCTTGTGACATAGGGATTTATACCTAGTTGAGTGAGTTTATCTACAATTCCAAAGTGGAGGATGATGTCAAAAGCCGTGGCGAGATCAAGATAGGCTGTGTGAACCCCCTTACCCTCGTCTATGGCTTTGGTGACTGCTTCAAAGTCGTCAATCAGGTTTAGGAGACATGAACTGCCTTTTACAAACCCAAACTGGGTGGGGTCCAGAGTTTGGAGATTACCAATGTCTTTGTTTATAAGCTCCATGATGATGCATTCCATAGCCTTGCAGACCAGGTTCGTTAGGCTAATGGGGCGCTAGTTCCCGGGGACCGTGGCGGCTCCCCCTTTGTGGAGTGGGATAACTGTCGCAATGCACCATTCATTGGGCACAAGGCCTGAGGTGAGGCTATGATTGAACATGGTGCTTAGGTGGGGTGCCAGTTCATTCTGTAGTTCATGTAGAATGCAGCCTGGGATGTTGTCAGGTCCCATGGATGCTGTGTTCTTGGCTTTGCAGAGTGTGGTTTTTACAAGTGCAGCTGTGATTACAGGAACTTTGCATTCTTCCAGTATAGAGATGGGCCCTTTAGGGGGTGAGGGGGGGGGGTAAAGTTAGCACTGAACCCATCTTCTAGGATGTTGGCAATATCAGTTGGTTCTGTATATTTAGTGCCATTGTGCTGTAACTCAGAGCAGATCTGAGTGTTGCCATTGTGCTGTAACTCAGAGCAGATCTGAGTGTTGCCATTGAGATTCTTGACATAGCTATAGAATGCATTCCGATTGTCTTTAGAATCGGTGGCGATTTTGTTTTCATAACTAGCTTTGGAGGATTTTATGAGGGATCTCAGCTTCTTACTGAGGTTGACCAGGGAGTTCTTCCAGTCATGGGATTTTACTCTTTTTTTGCAACAGTTTATTTCTTCTGTTGTAGAGTTTGTTTATGGCAGGGGACCACCAGATTGCCTTCCTTTTTTTGGAGGATAGCATCTTGGTTCGGTTAGGGATAGCATGATCCATGCACTCAAAGTACATTTGTGTAGGATTCAGCAGTCATACCTCTACTGTCCGTCTGCATGGGTGTCGTGAAGTTTGCCACTTGTCTTAAGAAGCGTGAAGTTGGCTTTGGAGAAATGTTTTATGGTGGTTTCCCTAATGGAGGGTGGGGGTGGGATGTGGATATCCAAGCTGATTAGCTTGTGGTCGGATCTGACCAATGAGGAATTGACCTCTGGTGTGGAACACCAGTCGCCCATGTTGGTAATGACCAGGTCTAGGATATTGCTGCCCCTGGTGGGGGGGTGGATAAGTTGATCCAAGGCGTTGGAATTTATGAATTCCAGAAAACGTTGAGCAAGAGAGTTGGTACAGGAGTAGTTTTCCTAGTTAATGGTGGGGTAGTTGAAATCGCCCATTATTACGGTGTTGCGTTGTACCCTAATATTTTCCAGTGTATCATGAAATGAGGAGTGGGAATCCTAGGTTCCTATTACGTTATCAAAAGATAATGTAATCGAACGTTCAAAACATCGAGGGATCGCAGTACAGTGAAGATTGGGATATTTGCCCTTTCCTCACTGTAGTGCGATCTCGGAGTTGGAATATATGTTTGCAGGGGTGCAGCCCCCACAATAAAAGTTTCAAAATGCGGCCGTTTCGATGTTTCGGCCATTTGATTACGTTATCTTTCGATAACCTAATATGAACCCGGAATCCTGGTGCATGGTGGGGGATCTGTAGCAAGTAATAATTTGGATTGTGGTCTTGCCCAAAGTTAGTTGCACTTGGATAATCTCGGATGCATTATGCTGAGCAACTAGCCTGGAGATGTGGATATCATTAATGAATATGGACACGCCTCCACCTTTAGTGTTTCGGTCCAGGTTAGGTGGCCGAAAGGTGTGGTATGAATTACAGCCTGGTAATGTAGGGGCGCTCTCTGGAGCCTTGAACCAGGTCTCTGTCACTGCACAGATGTCAATTTTCTCCATTTTAAGGAGTGCCTCCAGTGAATGCATTTTGAGGTTTAGACTTCTGCATTGAGTAGCATTACCCACAGATTTTGCTTGCTTGTACCTGTTACGGTGGTGAAATTGTCATTTGAACCTTGCCTTAAAAGTCACTATAGGGGTGGCAAGAGCCAGTATTCAGAATCCCAAGGTAACAGGTGCAGGCCATCTCTGGCAAAGCATTGTGGTCTGTCTATCATGTCATCCTAGGCAGACAGATACTGTATTCCCTTAGAATAACACCAGAAGCTTCGCCAATTGAAGTCAATTATTTTGCCCTTGTACTGTGGTATAATTCTACTGTGGTGGTGGTGCTGCAGTAGCATTGTCGCCTCACAGTAAGACATTGTCCTGTTCGATTCTCAGCTAGATCGTCTTCTGTGTGGAGATATGCGTGAATGGGTGTACCTTCGTTGAAGGTTGTGCGTCAGAGCCGGCAACTCGGTATGTAAAAATCCACTGCCAATCATTAGCGGACCGGAGTTCCGCTATGGCGACCCCTAACCGGGAAAAGCCGAAAGACGCAACAACTGTGGTATAATTCTGGATGATGGCAGGATACTGCTCAGGGATAGGGTCATACCTGCCTGTTCTACAAGATCGGAGAGCTCCTCCATATCTCTTTTCATGTAGTCCAGGGAGGTACATCTCAGGTCATTCACACCAACATGGACAATGACAGAATCATATTTGTACTTATTGTGGAGTGACCCGAGTGCGTGCATTATGTGGCGGATCCTGGCACCTGACAGGCAGCTGACAGTAACTTTCGCCTTGTTTAGCCTGGTGAGTGGAATATCAGTGTGCCTGACTATACAGTAAACTATGACTAGAGTGTTGGGTATGGTGTTATGCCTTATGGGCTGCAGTTGAGTGGCACACTGAGTTTGTCATTTGGGTTGTGTTGGGGGTGGAGGTTGCATGTGTTTCGGCTTTGGAGGTCTCTGTTGATTAAGCAGATTTTTATTGAGAGCCTCCGCAAATGTAGGCGTGTGTTTTGTATTGCTGTGTGTTTTTGGTGGTGTAGGTTTTGAGGGACTATGTGACAAGTGTGGTGTGGTGCAAGTGTTTACCTTCCCCTCTTGACTGTCTAGTCCAGTGTGAAGAGAGCTTTGCTTTCAATTTGGCTATATAAGTGCATCTCCATAGGTTGTTGTGTTGGGTGGCAGGAGGAGAGGGTTGTCTGTGTACATGAGGCAATTGCTGCATTGCCCCAAGATGCCCAGATTCATCAGGTAGATAGGAGAAAACACCGGAAGCTGACCCTTAGACATGCCTGGAAGTACTAGGAACTGTTTTCCTCTAGACAAGTGAGGAAAGTTGAGTGCTGTAGTAATTTGCAGCTTATTTAGTGCTTACGAGTTCTGAACAAGTGCTGAGCTTAAAGAAACAGATTTGAGTGCTAAAACCAAAAAACTGGCTAGTTCTAAGGGAAAATTTGAAGAGCAGACTTTATGGCGCCAGGAATAGTTTAACCTTAGCTAAGCGGCGATGCATAAAGTGCATTTGTTTTATATAGCAGTAGCAAATGAGCAAACTGATTTAAACAAATTAACCAATAAAAAGCTAAAAACGGAGCCCCACTGCAGCAGTCTTTGATCAGACAAGTTCTAACTGCACACTCCTGCCACTAGGGTGAAGGGGAACCTTCTCCAAAAAAGATGGTCCAGATTAGTGCTCAAGTTATACAAACATAGCTAGATTCAGCAGGTCTGAATTTAGTCTATGCTACAGCAAACAAGGTGTACCAATTTCAGAAACAGTTCAAATAAGCAGGCACAATAAGCTTTTAAACAGATACTCCCAGCTCAGAAGTGCAGAATCTACCCTCTCCTCCCACAAGAGTGCAGACCACACATTCTTAATGTAAAATAACTGGCCCAAAGCCCAAGTGCTTAAACCAGAACTAATACAGAGTAACAGACACTAAGCCTTCAATCAGCAACTCCCAACTTAGAAGGATGTAAACTACCTGTCCAGCCACAACAGTGCAGACCACAAACCTTCTTAATGTAGCCTGGGATGACATGCTCGACAAGCCACGTTGCTTCGCTAGGGACGACTTGCACCTGTCACCACTGGGCTTTCGGATATTGGCAAAGGCTCTTGCCACCCCCATAGTGCCTTTTTTAGGCAAGGCTCAAAAGTCAAACCCACCCCCATAGACAGCACAAGGAACAAGAAACTAAGGGTAATGCTGCTTAATGCCAGAAGTCTTAACCTCTGCTGATTGAAGGCTTAGTGTCTGTTACTCTGAGTGTATTAGTTCTGGTTTAAGCACTTGGGCTTTGGGCCAGTTATTTTACATTAAGAATGTGTGGTCAAAAGAGCACGTATCTATCCCGGCAGAGGACTGCCTCCCAAACATCTCTGATGCTCAGGTGAAGGCTGCCCTCTCCCAAAGCAAAAAACGCTGCTTCCATGGGACCAGATTGCGTCCCAGGTTGCGTCCTACATGAACTCCAAGAGGAACTAATCCCTCAAATAAAACAGCTATACAATCTCAGCCTCACTACAGGATATGTGCCCACAGAATGGCGTACAGCAACAATGGTCCCACTCCACAAAGGTGGAGCCTCTACGGACCCTGGAAACTTTCGCCCCATAGGTCTGACTAGCTTAGTCTGCAAGGCTATGGAAAGGATCATCATGGAGCTCATAAACAAAGACATTGGGGACCTACAGACACTAGATCCTACCCAATTCGGCTTTGTCAAGGGCAGATCCTGCCTTTTGAACCTGGTTGACTTCTTCGAAACAGTCACCAAAGCCATAGATGAAGTGAAGGTAGTCCACACAGCCTATCTGGACCTTGCAAAGGCATTTGACACAATACCCCACTCGGGCATCATAGATAAGCTATCCAGCTTAAATATAAACCCCTATGTCACAAGATGGGTCGCAAACTGGCTCAAAGACAGAACCAAAAGAGTGAGAGTTGCTGGAGCCATGTCAGACTCGAAACCGGTCACAAGTGGCGTCCCACAGGGTTCTGTCCTGGGACCACTCTTGTTTGGTATATACTTTTCCGAGGTACAGGCAAACGTGGGAGGACTATGGCTCACCAAGTTCGCAGACAACTGCAAACTGGGCGCCATAATCAACTCTCCAGCTGACACAAACATCCTTCAAAAAGGTCTCACAGAGACAGATAACTGGTGCCAGCGCCATGGTTTAAAGCTAAACTCCAAAAAATGTATAGTCATACCCTTTGGCAAAAACAATGTGCCCACACATTACCACATAGGCGGAAACCCATTAAGTACAGAGAAAGTTATTAGGGACATGGGGACCCAAGTTGATAGCAATCTCTCCTTTGAAAACCACATTGCCAAAGTGGTTAGAAAGACCTTCTACATAGCCCACCTCATCACGAAGGGTTTCACATCTAGATCAAGAGAGGTAATCGTGCCCCCTTTATTCATCCATCAGGCTCATCAGAATACAATGCCCTTTTTGGGATGTACCTTACCCGACACCTGCAGCAATTAGAAAGACCCCAAAAGTATCTCACCAAGAGGATCAAGGGTCTCAAACAGATGCCATATGCTGCTCGGTTAAAAAAAACTCCAGCTCTACTCAGTTGCATACCGCCTACTTCGAGGCGATCTATGCCTGACATACAAAGCTATGTCAAATCCAGAATTAATGGACATGCTCCACCTCAGTAAATCTAAATCCCTTAGAGCCACACGCTCGAGGGACTTGAACCTCAGCACAGAAATAAAAAGAACTTGCTGGTGGGACAGGTTTCATAACCCAGATGCTCCCTTCGCTCTGGAATAGAATTCCAGTTCATGTGAGGCAGAGCACCTCACTGAATCTCTTCAAGAAGAATCTCAATAGGTGGATGGGGGATCGTAGGTTTGTCCCAGGGATTACTTAGAATCTTAGAATAGGCTTAGAATAACTTTTACAATTTAATCAGGCTACTAACAAGCAGTAATAAATGCAGCAGAATAAATGCAATGAAGTAGGAAAAACAGATACAGTAAAAGCAGATGAATAAAGTGCAATTTTTTTATATAACAATAGAAAACGAGCAAACTGATTTAAACAAATTACCCAATTAACCAGTAAAAAAGCTCAAAACTACGCCCTGTTCCAGCAGCGTTCAATCAGAAAAGTTCTAACTGCACACTTCTGCCACTAGGGTGCAGGGGAACCTTCTCCAAAAAAAGATGGCTTGGATTAGTGCTCAAATTATACAAACAAAGCTAGATTCAGCATATGCCTGAATTTAGTCTATGCTACAGCAAACAAGACACACCAATTTCAGAAACAGTTCAAATAAGCAGGCACAATAATCCTTTAACAAGAAATTCCCAGCTCAGAAGGGCAGAATCTAACCTCTCCTACCACAAGAGTGCAGACCACAAACCTTCTTAATGTAAAATAACTGGCCTGAAGCCCAAGTTCTTAAACCAGAACTAATATACTTTTAGAATAACGGATACTGAGCCTTCAGTCAGCAATTCCCAATTTAGAAGGATGTAAGCCTACCTGTCCTGCCACAACAGTGCAGACCACAAACCTTCTCAATGTAAAACAAATGGTCTTAAGCCCAAGTGTTTAAACTGAAAGGCTTAGAACAACAGTTACAATTTAATCAGGCTACTACCAAGCATTAATAAATGCAGCAGAATAAATACAATGGAGTACTTTTAAGAAGAGGCAAAAGCAAAATAAAGTGCAATTTTTCTAGTAAAGTGCAAAGAGAGGAAGGAGGAGCAGAGGTTAAGAGCCTAAGTGGGTTGGCCTTCTCAAATGTTCTGTATCAAGTAGAGTGAACACCAGACTGGGAGGGGTGTCCCAGATCAAATTTACAGTAGGGGCGGGCAACTGCAAAGCCAACAACTCTACAAGAATAGGGTGGGAGGGAGGGGGAAAAAACTGTTTCAGGACAGATGAGAAACATAAAACAATGCCAGAAAATATAAAAAAGAATTCAGTCAGGCAAACAATAATTCAGTCAGGCAAAACTAAGAATGCAGAACTCCGAAAGGTTAAAATGCCAAGAAATATACTCATCAGCGATATATTTCCAGATGGAGAATCACACCAGCCAGAACACCAGGAGTTTCCAACAATGTATCTAAAATCAATTGCTAATATAGTTCCCTATATTCAAAACGGATTTCCCAAGGACCACCCCTGGGATCTACAGGTAACACTTCTATGGCATAAAAAGCAAAACTGGCATAAAAGTTTGATTGCATCTGTACAAAGCATTATTAATATTTTTCTTTCTGATATCATACATGTTCATAAACCCGCATTTTAACTCGGCTCCATTAAATCAGTCTATCTCAACAGTCAGCTATCGCTGTCCTAACATTACATCCACAGCCTGCAAAAGAGCAGTTCTCCAGCCTGCCTGTGTATGTCATCACATATTTAAGCAGCATAGTAACTGGTGTAAAGAAAAAGTCTGTTACAACGTACAGTGTGTGCGCTAGTGTCAAACGCTATGGTTTTAGGTTCCCCTTTGTTTTTCAAAGTCCTTTATAAATGACCTCTCTCTTTTACGGCTTGTATTTTCTGTACTTATTACTGCTTCTGCATTTTATTTTCTAAATAACTTATTTGTATGGTGTTTATACACTAACCTGTGGCATAGCCAGATCACATTTCACTGATGTTGATAGGTTTTTGATTTTTCATGGTCTTGTCATTTCTGCCCACTCTGGCCACCCTCCCTGCCCCCATTCTCACCCATCCCCACTATCTCTGATTTTATATCCTCTTTGCCACACCTACTTACAAATCATCCTATCATATCTATCTCCACCCACTTTCACTTAATACTGGTTCCCCTTTTTTCACTTCCAACCTTTGCCCCTCCCAATTACAGTGCATACATTATTTACCTTCATAGGATAATCCTCTTCTGGATATTTCCATTTACTCCCTATATCTTACTTAACTTATTTTATTCAGCCATTCACTATAGTTATATATCCTATATCTTCACTATCACATCAAACATGACTGCCGATAAGCCTTCTAATATCAACAGAACCAAGTCTTTTCTGCTGTCTAATAGAGTAACTAAACTACTACTACTTATAGCCACGCTCATTCTATTAACATTTGCATCTTGCATAACCTCCTATCATTCTGTCCTCAACATTCCTTCCTCCTTCCACACAACCTCATACTCACATCAACCACCATCCAAGTCCAACAAATTTCTCCATATGTAGTTCCATTTTTAATAACTCAACATTAAATCAAGCAAAGCTTTCTCTATGTTCTCATCCCAAATTACCAAGTTTATCCCAGACATATGATAAAAATGTACACAAGTTCCTAAAATTAGTGTTGTACATAGCCTCAAAGCTAACCCTTAGTGGGGACATGCATCCAAATCCAGGCCCAGCTAGCATATCTGTCAACTCAGTCTCACAAAATTGTACACCGTCTAAAAATGGACAGACTCCTATCATTACTAACAGAGATAAAACAGATATTCTAATAATGAATATTAATATAAGGAGTGTAAACAACAAAGTCCATGACTTACACGCCAATCTCTCCCTTTATTCCCCTGATATCGTACTTCTCACTGAAACCTGGCTAAATCCTACTACCTCCAGCAATGAAATACTTCCCCCAAGTTATATCATACATACTGACATAATAAATAAAAGAGGTGGTGGCGCAGCCTTACTCTTCAAAAATTATCTCAATACAAACAGTAGATGAAAAATTTACAAACCTAACTAATGCTGAAGCAGTACTTGTCAAACTGAATGTCAACTCCAGGAAACATATATACACAATAGGCATCTACATCCCACCAGGAGACAATATCCAGATACTTGAAAACTTATTTCAATAGTGTAACAAAACCCTACCCCAGGAAACACTCATTATGGGTGAAATCAACATAGACGGGTTAGACTAATTCCCCTAATCCCAAAAATTGTATTAACCTTCATGGATTCACTCAACTTATTCAAGCACCCACTAGAATTAAACCATCTATGAAACACTCCACTCTAGACTGTATCTTAACAGACCAACCCTTTATCCCCACTCCCTTTGTCTCCCAGATACTCTTAGTGATCATTTTCCTACATACATAATCAGGAAATGTGTAAACCCAACTAAACTACCCTCACTTTTACAAATACGAAATAAAAAACACCTAAACCCCAATAAACTTACAGATATACTTAAAACAGAGCAATTGGACATCTTTGAAATATCTACCACTACAGGATGCTGCTGATTATTTCAACTCCACCTTCCTCTCCAAAATAAATGCTCTAGCCCCCAGTAGATTTATACGTGTCAAATCCAATCATGCCCCATGGTTAAAAAAGGAAATATTAACACTCCTCAAAGTCAGAGATAAGGCAAGGGTTAACTGGACTAAAACAAAGTCCTAATCTGCTCTCCAACCTTACAAGGAACTTAGAAATAAAGCAGAGAGACAGATTAAGACGAGATAAACTACTAATCAGAAATCCAAACCAAGCACCATAAAAACTCACAAAAAGTCTGGTTTACAATAAATAATATTATTCAACCAGGCAAAATCAGTACACGCCAACCCACCCACCACCGCAAATCTCTCAGAAAATATCGCCACTCAAATACTTTACTGAAACCATTTAGCACTACCCAACAAACTCCCCCTCCTTTCAAAACTAGTTACCGCTCCCATCATTAACCAAATAGCAACAAATACTATCAAAAAATTACTGAAGAGGCTAAAACCCACAACTCTAGCAACAGACAATCTTCATGCTGAATACCTAAATATAGCAGCAGATGGCATAGCCTATCCTACATCAATATTAATCAATCGGTCCCTAACAGAACAGCAAGTCCCTCCCATTTGGAAAACCTCCTATATAATACCCTTACATAAAGGTGGCTCCTCAACTGACTTTAGTAATGATCGACCAATAACAATATTATCCCCACTGTCAAAAATTCTAGAGAGGGTCATGCACATGCAAGTTACTAATTATCTTACTACCAATAATCTCCTAACTAGCACCCAACATGGCTTGGCTTTCGATCATTCCATACTGCTGCACTGTCATTTACTAATATTGTCAATAATCACGGGAATAATAACTTTGTGTCTTCTATCTTTCTTGACCTATCAAAAGTCTTTGATATTGTTTCACATACAAAACAATTACATTTTCTCTCTGAATTAAATTTCTGTAACTATTATTGCTTGGTTCCAAGACTACCTAACTGGACACCAGTAAGCAGTCTATTGGCAACAGTCCTTATCTCCACTTACCCTTGGAGTGCTTCAAGGCTCTACCTTAGGACCACTTCTTTTTTCAATATTTACCAATAACCTCCACTTGTCAATTCTCCATGCCACTCTCATACAATAAGCAGACTCAAGAGTAATATGTTCTGCTCCCTCACTACCTGAATTTCTGACTCCAAGTCAAATAGCCTTTAACTCCATGCAATCATGGCTCACTAATAATAAACTAATTTAAACCCCAATAAAACAAACCTTTAGTATTCCAACCGAAATAGAAGTTATGTTCTTACCATAACGTTCCATGTTAGTTGTCTTCTTCTCGCCTTCTTCTTGCTGGATGGGTTCGGAGCCGACCTCGGCTCCGACTCGGCCACTCTAAAAGCTCGAGAGTTGGTTCCACCGGCTCGAGGCTCCCCCTATATCCCACAATGCTAGGCGTGAGTTACCTCAGATCTCGTTTGTAAGCTAGGCCCAGCTTATAATAGCAATAGAATAATTATAAACAAAGTCCACCTCTATAAACCAGGGAGAAGAGAAGGGTGACCTACATCCTGATCCAGGAAAATATGCACAGCAGCATATACCTAAAGTAAAGAGGTGGTAGAAAGAGAGGTCACAATCAAAACTCCTCTAGGTCTGTCCAGGCCAGGGGGAAGGAGGGTGGGACGCAAGAAGAAGGCGAGAAGACAACTAACATGGAACGTTATGGTAAGAACATAACTTCTATATGTTAAGTTGTCTATCTCGCCTTCATTCTTGCTGGATGGGACCGCGTCCCTAGCACCTTGTCCCGGGTGGCCTAACAGAACAGACTCTTGAGAACAGTGGAACCAAAGTTAGTTCTATGCCTAGAAGCTAAATCCAACTTATAATGAGAAATGAAAGTGTGAGGAGTAGCCCAAGTAGCCGCTGCACAAATGGTGTCAATAGGCAGTCTTGTCTTGGAAGGCTATAGAAGTAGCCAAAGCTCTGGTGGAATGGGCTTTAGGTTTGTTAGGCAGCTTTTGGTGTCTAATTTCATAAACAAGGGAAATCAGAGATGTTCGCCATCTAGATAATGATACCTTTGAAACTGAAAGTCCCTTCCTGCCTTCTGCATAAGAGACAAACAGCTGGTCAGATTTTCTGAATTGTTTGGTTCTATCCAAATAGTACCTTAACTGACTATGAACATCTAGCCAATGCAATTTTTGTTCAGACCTGTTAGAATATTCTGGAAAAACACAGGAGGTCAATGCTTTGATTCAGGTTAGACGCCGAGGCTATCTTAGGTAAAAAGGACGGGTTGGTTCAGAAGATACCCTGTCCTTATGGAACAACAGATAAGGAGGTCGACAGCTGAGTGCATGAAGTTCTGAAACTCTTCTAGCTGAAGTAATAGCTACCAGAAAGAGTGTCTTCCATGATAGCAATTTTAAAGAACAGGAGGCTGCAGGTTCGAAGGGGAAAGAATCAAAGAACTAAGAACTAAATTTAGGTCCCAAGGAGGAGGAGGATTTCTTATAGGAGGTCTGAGTAGAAAAACTCCTTCAAAAAGCTTTGCAAAGCTTGTGGGACATTATGGCAGACTCTGAAATGCCCACATGAAAGTTAGAAATAGCTGCCAATTGAACTTTAAGAGTAGAAGGAGATGAACCTGCATGGAAGAGTTCAGCTAGAAAATCAAGGACCATTTGGATGGAAGCAGTGAAAGGATCTATGTCCCTTCCTTGAGCCCAATAGGCGAAACGTTTCCACTTACTCAAATAAATCTTCCGAGTGGAAGATTTATGGGAAGCTATCAAAATATCTCGAACAGAGTGAGATATTTGAGGAAGCCTGGCTAAGGTTGGAATAGGAGGAACCAAGCAGTGAGGTTCAGAGAGGGAAGGGAGCGATGAAACTGACCCGATGGATCAAAAGATCTGGAACTAGGTCCAGATGCCAAGGTTGCTCCAACAGAAAATGATGTAGAAAGGGGAACCAAACCTGTCGAGGCCAGTAAGGAGCAATGAGGATCAAGCAGGCCTTCTGAGCGATAGCTTTCTGTATCACTTGAGAGATTAGTGGGAAGGGAGGAAATGCATACAGAAGTCCCCGGGGCCAAAGTTGGACTAGAGCGTCTCTGCTGGGCTGGCCTGGTAGCGGGAATAGGGTGAAATAATCTCTGCACTTGCTGTTTTGGGGAGTAGCAAAAAGATCGCAGTAAGGCTGACCCCATTTGAGAAAAATTTCTCTCACCACAGAGTCTTTCAGAGACCACTCGTGAGGCATGAGGATAGCTCTGCTCAACTTGTCCGCAATTTGATTGGACTTCCCGGGGATGTGCGTTGCTATCAGAAACCGCTGAGAAGAAATCGCCCATTGCCACAGTCTGAGTGCTTCTCGACACAGGGGGTAGGACCTGGTTCCGCCTTGTTTGTTGATATACCACACTACAGACATATTGTCCGTCTGGATTGCTATCGTTCCCAAGGGAAGAGAGTCTTGAAGGGCTTGCAACGCTAAAAGCACTGCTCTCATCTCTAGAACATTTATGTGCAAGTGGCATTCGTCTGGTTGCCATGTGCCCTGGACAGTTCTGCCCTGATAATGCCCCCCCCACCCGATCAGGGAGGCGTCCGTTGTCAAAGTAGCAACCGGAGGGGAAGGTACAAACGGTCTTCCCAATAAGAGCTGAGGGGAAGACATCCACCACAGAAGATGATTTCTGCATGTTTGCGTGATCATAATGGTATGGGACATCGGGAGCTGCTGGTATGACCATTGTGTGAAGAGCATCCATTGAAGGATTCTCATGTGGAACCTGGCTAATGGAAGCAGAGGTATGGCAGCCGCCATAATCCCCAACACTTTCAGAACTAACCTGGCTTTGACTCTGTTGCTGCTGAAGAGGAGTGAGACCAGTTTGTGTATGTCTGCTATTCTCTGATGTGTTAGTCTTGCAGACATGTTGACTGTGTCTAGATTTGCGCCTATGAAGGTAATAGTACGACAAGGCGACAAAACAGACTTTTCGCAATTAAATGCGAAAGGTGTAGTCCCTGGCCATTAGGAGAAGATGCTTGGTGGGAGCTGTGAGGAGCCAGTCGTCCAAATATGGAAACACCTGGAATCCTTGACGTCTCAGGTGAGAAGCTACCACTGCCATGCATTTGGTAAACACCCGGGGGGCAGTGGTGAGACCAAAGGGCAGGGCCCTGAATTGAAAATGACTGGTTCCCAGCCTGAAGCGGAGGAATCTTCTGGAGCGTCTGTTCATTTTTATGTGATAGTACGCATCCTGAAGGTCTATAGAGCACATCCAGTTTCCCTTTCCCAAAAGGGGAAGGATGGACTGCAGCGTGACCATCCGAAATCTTGTTTTCTTGACTGACTTGTTCAAGATACTGAGATCCAAAATTGGTCTCCAGTCCCCTGTTTTCTTTGGAACTAAAAAGAACCTGGAGTAGATTCCGGATCCTTGCTGGTCTGCTGGAACTGGCTGAATTGCTCTTTTTGCAAGCAGCTTTGAAATTTCCAAAACTGCAAGATCCCTTTGAGCGGGTGGAACATCTGGAAGGGATTTTTTTGATTGGTTTGGAATGCGAACGAAGGGAATGGAATAGCCTTCGGAAATGATGGACTGTACCCATTTGTCTTGAGTCAGGGATAGCCAGGCTTCTGGGTACAGTGACAATCTTCCCCCGACTGCCTCCGAAGGTGGGCAGTCGGGCAACACCTCAGGGATGTTGAAAGGGCTTATCAGAGAAGGCTTCTCGATTGCCCTGGTTCTGCGGACCCCCCCTGCCTCTAGGGCGACGTCTACCATTGTTGTTCCCCCCTCTGCCTCTGGCGTCCCTTGAGATTGTTTGCGGAACCACATTTTCCCACTTTTCTGGCCTTTGGGGTAAGGCCTAGAAGGAGTAGAAAAACGGACTCCGACAGCAGAAAGAGTCTTGCCATCTGTCTCGCACCTAGTCAAGGTTTCTTTCACTTGAGGACCAAAGAGAGATGATCCATCAAAAGGGGAATTAGTGAAAGACGTTTTAAAGGGGTCCGCAAAGTTGCATAGCCGCATCCAGGCATGCCTGCGTAAGGCCACACCTGTCCCTGCAGCCCTGCTCGCTCCATCAGCCGCATAAGAAAGGAGGCGCGCATGGAGGAGTTATCTATGGAGTTCAGGGTAGCCAGCTGGGTGTTCATCTTGTCTTGAAAACCTGCAGCCGTAGGATCCTTCAACATGTCACTCGCTTCTTTGATCAAGTCTCTTTGAAGACGAGTAAAATGGCATAGGTAGTTCAGCGAACACATAGCAAAGGTCGCTGACGAGAACATCCGCTTCCCGTACCTGTCCATAGACCTAGATTCTTTGTTAGGGGGATGAACAGGCACTGAAGGATCAGCTAGTTCCTTCTTGGTGGCAGCAGCTACCACCATAGCATCCACAGAAACACCTTTTGTGAGAAATTGCTTGTCAGTTGGTGCTGTTATAAATTTGGAGGGTCTCCTGGGGTAGGGTCCACTGAATCAGGAGCCGTCCAAGCCTTCTTTGCAACCACCTGCATGAGGGGATCAAAGGGGGGGGGACACCCAGGAGGTGGAAGGGCGAGAGCCAAACGCCTCAAGATACACAGATTCATCCTCCGAAGGGTTAAGGGCTGGCCAATTTCCCCTCTGTTTCAGGATCTCTAGAATGTCTGCGAAAGAGACATCTTCAGAAGGGGAACGTGGGGAACCCTCGGAATCCTCTAAATCTGTGTCAGAGGTGACAGACTCAGGTGAGTATGTGCTTCCTCTTACACTTTCTCTTCCTAGGGGGCTCCCCTGCCAATTCAGGAGAGGCCTCGGAAGAGGATGAGATCCCCACAGGGGATTCTTGAGGAGCTTGCTCTCTGCGGTCTGGGATGAGGGAGTGAGTCGACATAACCAAAGGCACCGAAGTGGGAGGGGCGGACGGAGCAGACTGTGGAGTCGAACAAGGTTCCAACACTCCGCATGACCTCGAATGCACCCCTGTCAGGCAGAGCCAGAGGTCCCCGCTCCGAGAAGCTGAGAACCTCCCTCGGCACCGACAGAGATGGCTCCGAGGCCGATGTCGGAGCCGAACTCACCAGCGCCGAAGCACCGAGAGGGAGAGGGGGGTCGGACAAGGGTCCGATGCCACTCACCCCCTCGGAGCCGACGAGGGAAGCCCGGCGCCGAGATTCTTCAAAAGAAGAAATCGGAGCCGACGACGGAGCCGAAGACAAATGTATCGGCTCCGACGCTACCACAGTCTCGGTCCCGAGACGCCCCGGCTCCGAGCTCAAAGGAGTCGGAGGAGGAATATTTATTGGAACAAGTTGAGGCATCGACTGATGAGTCGGACTCTGGAGCATTTGGGCCAGTGCCTCGGACTTCAAAAGTCTACTCACTACCCTCTGGAGGTCGTGATCCGAGAGCCTCGATGACCTGGAGGAGTGAGATCTATGGCTCCGTTCAGACAGCAGGGGAGACGCTGGAGCCGAATGAACGGAGCCAAGGGACGGTGACCTCGATCTCTTTCTAGATGTCGGCTCCGATGGTCTGATCGGAGCCGACCCAGGAATCTCTAATGCCTCGGCTCCAGCCGGAGCCGAGGAAACCACGGATACTGCAGTCAAAGACTCATCGGCTCCAGCCGGAGCCGATGAAGCAGTAGGCTTCGAAGCCTTAGGCCTCGACTCTGAAGCTGGAGTCGAGGTCTTAGAAGCCTTGGAAGGTTTCCCCGATGACACAGAAAGGGAACCTTCAGGCTTAATTAAACCCCTCAAAATGAGTTTATTTTTTCTCTCCTGCAGGACTCTAGGGCTGAAGCCATGGCATACAGCACAAGAGTCCTGCAGGTGTAAAGGTCCCAGGCAATACACACAAGAAGTGTGACCGTCTGTCAGAGACATTTTCTGACAGCACGAGTCACACTTCTTGAAGCCTGAGACCTTTGTATCCTTGGACATATTCAAGGAACCGAAGTGTAATCACACACAGAAAACACACACACACAGATTACACTAATAGGGTTCAAAGGGAATTATTTAAACTAAAGGTAAGTTAAATAAGAACTCCCTAATTAAAACACATACACACCCTAAGGATAGGGAAGGAAGGGCCCGAAGGCCTTGGGAAAGAACTATAAGTTCTTTAGAAAAAAAGGGGGCTGGATAAAGGGTAGAAGGGATAATAAGTCCACTACACTAAAGGGAAAGAAAATACACAGAGCTAGCCTAAGTCTAAGAATTTTAAACTAGTCTAACTTTCACTAACCTGGAGCCGGTAGAAAACACACCTCGATCGCTGTAGCGGCAAATGAGATCTGAGGTAACTCACGCCTAGCATTGTGGGATATAGGGGGAGCCTCGAGCCGGTGGAACCAACTCTCGAGCTTTTAGAGTGGCCGAGTCGGAGCCGAGGTCGGCTCCGAACCCATCCAGCAAGAATGAAGGCGAGATAGACAACTTAACATCAACTGTTTTCTCCAGTTCCATATTTCAGATCTTCTCACTAAATAACACTAGCATATTTCCATCCTCTCACACCAAACGTCCCAGAGTACAAGTTGACTGCAAACTTAAATTCAATATACACATTTCCCAAACTATAAAAAAGTACATAAAAGACTTGTTACACTTTACAGGAACAAATACTGTTTAACAAAGAACACCAGGATTCCCATACCCATCTAATTTCCACCCTACTGTATGCAGCTCCCATTCTAACAAACCTAAATAAATCAGAGATACAAAAATTTAAATCCTGTTACAATAAAATTGCCAGATATATTACTAACTACCCAACCAGATCCCACCACTGTATTGCTCTCAAAGAACAAATGGCTAGAATTTCCCCACCTCCTACAGTACATTCAGTTAACTATGGCCTATAAAATTCTCTTAAACCCTGAAAAAATACCCTCCCTAAAAATCCCACTACAACCTTATGCCACTAACAGATTACACACCACCAATAAACACCATATTCAAATCAATGTCTGCAAAAATCAGGCAGGTAATTCCTTCAAATCAGAGAGGAAAAATTTGGAATACACTACCGACAAATAATACCTCCACATCCCCAGCTCAATTTAAGAATACTCAAACTCATCTTCTGTCCAAGTGGTTGTGTCCGTGTTCTACCGGTGATTAATTCTATCAAATATCCCAGGCCTGTTACTATTTCAGCTTAACCAAATGTCCCCTTACTCTATCTGCTTTCATTGAGTATTCCTACCATCTACATTATCTATACTTTCCTTTCCATCTTATTCCCAAGACCAATCAAGCAATATTTCATCAGATTTTTGTATTGTACTACTGTTATTTCTGTATTTATTGTATTTTTTCTATGTGGAGCTTTTCTCCCCAGGCCTCTGCTGAAAAAGGACACGTGTCCACCCAGACTATCCTGGTAAACAAATGTAAAATAATACATCTATATATATATATATATATATATCTATATATATATATATCTATCTCTATCTATCTATATCTCTATCTATCTATATCTATATCTATATCTATCTATATCTATATCTATCTATATCTATATCTATCTATATCTATATCTATCTATATCTATCTATATATATCTATATATATCTATATATCTATATATCTATATCTATATATATATATTTATATATATAAAGTTTTCAATTTATTTTTCTTTCAGTTATAATCATCACATGTAGTTTATTCCTTATTGTTTGTAGTACTTGTTTTCTTACTGTAATTATATACTGTACCTTCTGGAGCTTTTCTCCTCTGGTCTCCACTGAAAATGGGACTAACCCGGTTAACAAATGTCAATAAATAAATGTTTAGGTGAGAAAGACCCAGAATGGGTCTCAAAGTGCCCTCTTTCCTGGGGACCAAGAACATTCTGGAATAAAACACCCCCCCCTTTGAGAAACTAGAACTTCCTGAACAGTTTCCTGATTCAAGAGACCCCAAAGCACCTCTGGGAAAAAAGTCTAATGGTTCCTGAGGGGGGTGAGGAATGCCCATGAAAGGGGGAAGAGAATTCCATACCATGAAATACCCTCGGCGAATGATGGAAAGAACCCAAGAATCTTGCGTAATCTTTAACCAAACAGGAAGAGACAGGGAAAGACGAAGAGAAAGATGAATGTGGCTGTGAAGTACAGGATAGTCAAACAGCATCTGGTTTGTCAAGAAAAGGAGATTTCTGAGCTATAGGAGTCTGGGTAGCCTTAGCAGGGGGAAACCTTCTACCATCCTTCTTACCTCTAGGGGAGGGCAAGACTGTATACGAACAAAGGCCGGCTTATTACGATATTTCCTTTAGAATTTAGGCACTGGAGAAACAAAGATATGTTTTAAAACTTCTAAAGCCTTATCCTTTTCCTGTAGTGACTTGAACAAGTCAGCAGCAGCAAACAAATGCTTGCTATCCAGAGAAGTATCCATCAACTTCACCTTAATATCATCAGGCAAAGGCTGAAGCCAAAGCCAGGAATATCGCTTAAGCACAGAGACAAAAGCAGAGGTACTAAAGGAGGCATCTGCTGCATCACATCTGCATTTAAGAGTGGTGAGCCACCAAAGAAGTCCTTAAGAAGAAAGCAGAAGTCTTCCAGTCAGAGTCAGGAAGGTCAGAAATAACCCGACAAGCCTGAGATAGAAGAGCCAAAATATATCCCGTCATATGGGTCTGATAACTGACAGTGCTAATAGGAAGGGTAGCTGAGGTATAAACCTTCTTATCCAGTCTTTCCATACTTTTGACTATCTTTATCAGTAGGAAGTAACTTTGTTGAAGTCGGTAACCTAGATGGTTTTGTCAGATGCCACAGACGCCACAATGAGGTCAGCTGATGGGCACTTAAGGAACTTGCAATCAGGCACCTTATAAACCCTATCAGGTTTTTTTGGGAGCAAGAGGCTGGGAATCAGGAGCCTGAGATGCAGTAAAAAAGGCACAAAACAAGGCAGCCAGGACAGGAAAAACAGAAGGTGGTCTAGGAGAGTCCATTTGCAAAAGCTTGTAATACCTCTTCTGAACCTGAGACACCTGGGCACAATCCCATTTGAAAAATTACATCATTCTGGAAATTGTGTCTCCAAAGAAAATCTCTTCAAAAGGAAAGTCAGGACTAGTGGACTCCTCTTCCTCAGAACCACAGACTAAGGGAGAAGGAATCTGGAAAGAATAAGCAAGGGATTCCTCATCAAACTGCTCACAGGAATCTTTGTTCCCTAGGCCTCTTAAAAGGAGAAGACCGGGGTGGGAGGGAGGCTGGAACAGAAAATCCTTGAGGAGGCTTTAAAGCCATACGGGCACTAAACAAACCTTGAGTGAAGTCCTACTTTCACTTTGAGGGTCCTTAGGAGCAGGAGAAATAGGTTTAGTTTTTTTTTTTTCTTTAAACGGACGTCAGCCTTGTAAAACCTAGAAGGCTCAGACCCCATACAACACTCTAGAATTGCAGTCGGTACCTCCTCCCTAACCAAAATGTGAGGAACACCCCTAGCTCTTTTGGTAATAATTAGCTGCAGTTCCCCCTGAACATCCAAAGTGGATGTTTGCAAGGCCTCCAGGGACATGTGCAAGGCCAGATCCATGATGGCCTACAAAGCAGGTTGGGGAAGAAGAATCCAACCCAGGAAGCTGGGTTATCTTCCGGGCTTTCACTAGCTTCAAGAGAGATGTCCACTGGAGGCAGCACAGCTGAAGACTCAGACCTAGCTTTCTTGGCCTTCTTCACGGGATGGCTTACCCACGGAGCGGGAAGTTCCTTCCATAGCATCTTTTGCCAAAAACATAAGATGTTGATTTTCTAAATTAATGACCAAAAAGGAAAACTGACCATGCAGAGTCTTTGGAACAAAAGCCTGGTAAGCACAACAGGATATATGGTCATGGGAACCACCTAGACAAAAACACTGATTGTGATGGCCTTTATGGGGAATCTGTCTCCTGCACTGGCATTTACCCATTCTAGGTGACATGAACCCAACAAGCAATAAAAACAATGAAAACAAAAAGAACAAAGCTCCAACTGGGCACTTGAAAATGGCCTGGTGAACCAGGAAATGAAGTCAGCGTTCAGGCAGACAATGAAAGATGGCATTCGGAGTGGCAGCAAAGTTGTTCTGAGGATGGTACATCCGGACGTCATCTTTATGTCCTATGCTACATGCGGAAAGTATACATGTGATATATTGTGTACCCTTAGCAACCTAAAGGCTTTGGTATGCTGCCCAGAAGTTAGGCCACCCTTGGCAGGGGATTTCCATTGTAAGGAATACTGCAACAGTGAAATGGAAGGACATAATAAAATATTTATAAAGCTAACTGGGAAGGGGGTCTTGGATGGAATAGGATGACATTGAAAGAAGGGAGTCAATATTAATTAATAAGGTTACAGGAATAACTGCTTGGGAACAAATGAAGGACAGGTAAATATTTAAATTGGTGAGATGGTTGGAAGGGCATAGGAATTATGATGGCTGTACTATACATTCCAACAAAAGCAGTGAGACAAGATACAAAGAATACTATGGGAAAAGTTATAACCCTTCATTAGGAATGGATGATGGTAGTAGGAAATTGAAATACTTTAGGAAATAAGGAAGATGCCCCTGGAGGGCCAAATCATCAGAGAACACCACCTGAAGGTAGCTAAGTAGAGAAATAAACATGGACTTATTGATGTAATGAAAATAAAACAGAATGAAGGGGAATATACACATTTTTCTGAAAAATATGCTTCCTGAGAAAGATTAGACAGATATTACATATCAAAAGAATACTGTAACATGGTCCAAACCATAAAAATACATTCAGCAATAGTATTAGACCATGCACCTATACAAATTAAGTTTTGCAAGCAAGTAAAACTATACTGTGATGAAAAACTGGCATTGTCCGGTATTCCTTTGGAAAATTTTGTCTTTCGGCTTTTCCCGGTTAGGAGTCGCCACAGCGGAACTCCTGTCCGCTAATGATTGGCAGTTGATTTTTACGTACCGGCTTGCCAGGCCTGACGCACAACCTTCAATGAAGGTATGCCCATTCAAGCATGTCTCCACGCAGAAGACGCTCTAGCTGAGAATCGAACCGGACAGCGTCTTACTGTGAGGCGACAACGCTACTGCAGCACCACCACCGCGGATCTCCTTAGGAAAAATGAAGATGTTAAAAGTTTGATGTACCCAGCCATTAAACTGAGATGTTATTGCACATGAACCTAAGCAGTAAAGACCTTGCAAAGAACTGGGTAATTGTAAACTGAAGTTTATAAATGTGGTCATAATGAAAGCAAACAATATATATTATAACAATGAGTGTAACTAGATTAAAAAAAATTAGGGGATTTACAGAAGCAAAAAAAACACAACAGTTTAAAGAGCAATCGAAAGAAGCTAGAATATCTATGCAAGAGTATTTAGAAAACATGACTGAAACAGGAGCAATGATTTAAAAAAAAAAATAGTAGTCATGTACTCACCATAACGCTCCATCTCTGTTGTCCATTTTCACTTTTTCCTCACTGATGGCTTCAGATCAGAGCCCTGTGATCTGACTCAGCCATTGCAAAAGTTAATGACAACCAACAAAGCTCTTGGGCACCTCCCCTTACTCATAATGTACCTTCCACTACCTCAGATCCTGTTTGCTAGGAAAAAATAGCTAACTGAACACATACAAAGTATATACAGACAAGAATATACATACAATCACTAAGCGGAAGCTATTCCTGGAGCCAAAGAACCAATTTAAACAAAATTTAGATCATCATGTTCTTCCAGGACACCTGGACAGGGGACTGGAGGATGAGTTGAGAGTAAAAGGTTAAAATGGACAACACAGCTGGAACATTATGGTGAGTACAGAACTTCTTTGACGTCAATTTTCACTTTATCCTCACTGATGGGACAGAGTCCCTAGCCACCTTTCTCTTAGAAAGCTCATGGAAGGATATCCCTCAGAACCACTGAGCCAAAGGAAGCTCTGCTTCTGGAGAACAAATCCAATTTGTAATGAGTAATAAAGGTGTGAGGATTAGCCCAAGTGCCGCAGCACAAATATTGTCTACAGAAGTTCTAGAATGGAAAGCAGAGGCAGCAGCCATAGCTCTGGTTGAGTGAGCCTTAACAGGCCTTGGCAATTGTTTATCCTGTGCCTTATAGATGAAAGATATACAATCAGTGATCCATTTTGATAAAGTTATCTTAGATACTGGTAGGACTTTTCTTGTTTCTAAATACGAAACGAATAACCGGCTTCATTTCCTGAAGTCCTTTGTTCTGTGGAGATAGAACTGTAACTGTGAATATCTAACAAATGGAGTAAATATTCACCCCTGTTATGGAAATGTGGAAAAAGAACCGGTAAATCAATAGTTTGATATTATTCTCAGAAACTATCTTACGTAAAAAGTAAGGTCTGGTCCATAATGAAACTCTTTAGGGGGTGGGAGTTTGGCATAATGGTTAAGGTATTCGCCTTACAAACATAAGGTCCAGGGTTTGATTCTCACATGGGGTAATTGGCTAGGCTTAAAACGACCCACAAGGGCAGTTAGCCTAGTACTAATCTATGAACCTACGAGAAATCAAATAAGGAGGTTGGGATAAAGCCTGTAATTCTAACATTTGTCCGGCCAAAGTGGTAGCCACCAAGAAAACTGTTTTACAGGACAAAAAAGTTTAAGTCACAATTTGTTGCTGGTTCAAAAGGGGACGGTATGATACATCTCAGGACGAAATTTAAATCCGATGGAGAAGGATCTCTGTAAGGGGGCTTTAATAAGATTGTTCCTTTCAAAAGGCTTTACAGAGCTTGTGTGAAATCAAGAAAGTGCCATATTCCTCAAGGTGAAAATTAGATATGGCTGGCAGTTGGACACTCGAGTGGCAGCTGCTCCTTCATTGAACAATTGTACTAAAAGTCTAGGATAGAGTGGGTAGGTGCAGTGAAGGGATCTAGGTCATGACATTTATCCCAAATAGCAAACCTTTTCCATTTACTTTTACACAACTTGTGAGTGGAAGGTTTAGGAGAAGATAATAAAATGTGACAAACTGGAGAAGACAGTAGTGGTTGCTCGTCTGTTACTGAACTTGGGGGAGCCAAGCTAACAACTTGAGGTTGTTCAGGTTGGGGATGAATCATTCCTATCGGGTGAGACAGATCTGTAACTGGGTCCAGAATCCAGGGTTTTTCCAAAAGACGAGGCCAGAGGAAGGGAAACCAGATCTGTCAAGGCCAAAAGGGGACAATCAGTATTACTATTCTCTTCAACTGTTGGCTTTCTGAAGAAATTTGGGATCAAGGGTGTGGGGGGAAGGGGTAAAGGAGGCCCAGGGGCCAATTGTGAAGAAGAGCATCCCTCGGGGATTAGGGCAAAGTAGCTGCTGCATTTGCTGATGTGAGAGGCAAAAGATCGCAGCATGGCTGCCCCATTTTTGGAAAATCATCTCTGCCACATTCTGATTAAGGGATCACTCATGAGGCATAAGAATAGACCTGCTCAGTTTGTCTGCTTTCATGCTGGACTTTCCCAGGATTTGAGTTATCAGAAAGCAGTTGGAAGAGATCGCCCCCTGCTAAACCCTAAGCACTTCTCGACAAAGCAGGTATGTTCTGGTTCCGCCTTGCTAGTTGATGTACCAAACCACAGACATACTGTCTGATTGGATCGCACTTGTTACCAGAGGAAGAGCATCCTGAAAGGCCTGCAATGCTAAAAGCACCACTCTTATCTCTAGCACATTTATATGCAGATTGTCCTTGATGGGCGACCAAGTGCCTTGAATTGTCTTTCCCAGAAAATGCCTCCCCCCAATCTGAGAAGCATCCATAGTCGCCGTGGCCTTGGGCTGAGGGGGAATGAAAGGACGGCCTAGAGTTACTTGATCAGACTGAACCCATCAATAGGGATCACTTTCACTTATGTCAGTGAGTTGAATTTGATAAGACACAGATCTATAACGGACCACTGCATTGCTAGAAGCGACTGCAAAATTCTCATGAGAAAGCATGTTAACAGAACTAGAATAATGGTTGCTGCCATAGACTCTAGAGTTTGCAGCCCCAGGAAAGCAGCTACAGACTTTCTTTGAAGCAAAGTCATGACCTAACTGCGGATGGTACAGACTCTCATGGTTGGAAGTCTGGCTACCCTTTGTGCTGCGTCTAGGCTGGCTCTTATAAATTCTAGATTTTGAGACAGTTCCAAATGTGATTTTTTATAGTTTCTCAAGATGCCTAGTTTTGCACAGACTTGTAAGATGTAGCCCTTTGCATGTATGAGGAGATGACTCGTCAGAGCGGAAATGACCCAGTCCAGATACGGAAACACCCTGGATCCGTGACATCAAGAAGTTGCCACTACTGCCATGCATTTGGTGAACACCCTGGGGGCTGTTGTGAGACCAAAGGGTAGAGCGCGGAACTGGAAATTACTGGCTCCCAGCCAGAAGCACAAGTACGTTCTGGACCATCTGTCCATCTTGATGGGATAAGTACGCATCCTGAAGGAGTAGAGAGAACATCCAATTGTCTTTTTCCAAAAATGGAGGAATAGTCTGTACCGTGATCATCCAAAACTTGCTCCTTAGTAGTGATTTGTTTAGTTTGCCGAGATCCAGAATTGGTCTCCAGTCCCCTATTATCTTTGGTACTAAAAAGAACCTTGAGTAAGTTTCGGCTCCTCTCTGGTAGGGGGACTTCTTGGAAGACTCTCTTGTCTAAAAAAATAAAAGAATAAAAAGATAAAAATGCCCGAAGGCAACCAGCAATATGAAAGAACCAAGCCCCACTGCCACGGACTGTAGATAGATTTTATTAAACACAAAACATAAGCGCTTTCATCTCACTGAAGGAGACTTCTTCAGAACATAAATCACCAGATACCCGCTTTTATGTACTATCAATAATTGGTTAATTGGATAATTAATACATTGAATCAATTCAGTTAAAAACACAGAATCTTTAAGTTACCAGGCACAGTACCAAAATACACAATGTAAAAAAAAGTTTCCAACATTCACTTTGGTAATAAAAACTTTTTTAAATTTAAAATCTATTAGCTCTGTCTTTTAATAATGGCTTACTGGATAGGGCCATAATTTAATACAGGGGGGTGTTAGCAGCTAATCTTAGCTGCCACTGCAGTTCTTTCTTATTCAGTAAGTTTTTCCAGTCTCCACCCCTGGGAGTCACTAACATCGAGGATCCCGAATTTGTATTGTGAAAAAACAGTACATAAAATAGAATGTTTATATAATGCATTGTTGTCATTCTTGTTTTTAATGTCATTAACATGTTCATATATTCTATTACATAGGGCACGTTCTGTTTTGCCCACATAGTATATGCCATACATGCCACACAATATGCCAAATATACCGCATGTACTGTGTTGCAATTGCCCTTCATGATTCTAATGTGACTTTTCATAACATTAGGTAGGTAGATTTCACCCAATCTACTAAAGTAACTGCACTGGGTGCATCTACCACAGGTATTTGTCATTTTGGATCTTATTTTTCCTATAGAATTTTAAATTCCTAGCTACTTTGTTCACGAATATGGGCTGAGTACCCACCATTTGATTAATTTGCTTGTCCACCTTAAAAATATTCCAGTTATTACACATTTCTAAATTCATGTGATATGGCACTGTATTATATAGTACAAGCTTTTACATAAACAGAGGGTTGATTCTTAACTGAATCTGTATGACTACCTGCCCCTAATAAGGGCTTATCTCTTGCCCCATTCTCTGCGGACTCAGTTTAAAATATTTCTAAGGATATCCTCTCTTCTGAAACAATCTGTAACCCCTGGAATTCTAATATATCCTCATAGACAGAAGTCATATGTGCTGCTCTGATAGCCTGTCCATTTATCAAGCTTTTCTTTTGTGTGAGAGGATCGTTGCTATCAAAATGCAAATATGCATTACAGAAGGTATCCTTTCTGTATATGTTAGACTTAAATCCATTTAATGTATGGGAAGTTGTAACGTCCAGATAATGTATACTAGTTGAATGCTGGGTATATGTAATTTCTAGAAAGGAGGTAGTGTTGTTTAAATATTCAATAAATGTTGTATAATTTCATGCTTTCCCTGCCACAGAATAAATGTTTCATCCAAATAACGAATGTAAAGTTTAATGTATTGCTGATAGCTACTCTTAAATATATATTGGGTTTCCCAACTAGGCAATACCAAATTGGCGTACATGGGGGTGCAGGCAGCACCCATGGCTACTCCAGTAAGTTGTTCATAGGTTCATACTAGGCTATCTGCCCTAGGGCATTTATAAGCCTAGCCAGAGTGTGTATGGCTTTCGCCACCCATTTTAAATTAATTTTGCTATGCCCTTTTTCGAGGTTAGTATACCTGTGCCTCTGTCTAACAGTGACACAGAAGTGATACCCGGGGTAAACCTACGATCTCCCATCCAATCATCAAGATTCCTCTTGAAGAGAGTCAATGAGGGACTCTGCCTAACCTGGACTGGAAATATTGCCCCTCAAAATATATAAAGTTATTTTCTAAAGTTAAGGCCATTAATTCTGTCAACAAACATTTGTTCGTGAGAATAATCTGAAAATTGCCTAAGAATGGTTTCAAAATTTTCCAAACCTTCTTGTGCAGGTATACTGGTGAATAGATCCTTTACGTCTACAGTGAGTAAGATAGTATCGTTGGACCAGACTTGTGAAGTTAATTGTCCAAGGAATTCCCAAGAATCTTTGACTAGATGTGTAACTTTCTCAATAGGTACCCAATACTATCAATGTATATAGCTAAACCTTGCATCTTCGAACCACCCGTTGCCACAATGGGTCGAAAAGGGGGGTGTTCTATATTTTTATAATTTTGGGAATTCCAAAGATGGCAGGTATAATTGTATGTTTGTTTATTAGAAAATCATGCGTCTCAAAAGTAATCCATTGGTTCAATAAGTATTCTTCTAAATATGAATCTATTCGTTGATAGGCAATATTAATCTGATTTTTGGATATCTGGGCATAATTTTCTTCATTAAATAATAGGGATTGCATGACACTAGAATAATCTGTACAATTGTATAAAATACCACCTCCTTTGTCTGGAGTCATAATACGGATATTGGGGTCTTTCCTGAGCTGAATCATGAGTGCTTGTTCTTCTGGGGTCAAATTTACAGAAATCCGGTTATGCTGTGCCCATAACTGGCATACTTCATCCATTACAACTTTTTCAAATGTATCCACTAAAGGGTCTGGTACTGGGATGAAAGCACTAGGTCTTCTAAGGAGCAGTTCATCCCTCCGGACATCATTGTCTGTCCGGTGTACAGGCTGAGAGAAATACATTTTTTAATTTAATTTCCTAGTAAGAAAAATTCTGAAAAAAAATATCAGCTAAAGCTGTGTTGATTGGGCACATATTTAAAGTCCTCAGAAAATAAAGAAAAATGTACAGGAATTATTTGACAATCTGTATAATTGTATATTTTAAATCCCTGATGTTCATGTACTATAGTTGAACATTAATTAAAGGGTAAAGTGTAATGCAATTCATTTAATATTTCCCCTCCCCCGATAAACACCCCACTTCTGTGGATATACCCTGTATGTACTGACTTCCTTGTTGTTCTGTACTTGTCTGTTGGCTATTCTTTCAGAGCACCTGGGGGGGGGGGGGGATCCTCTTATGCTCTTCTGTAAATATATTGTCATCCTGTTCAAATGATTCAACAATTTCTCTTCTCCCTGATAATGTTGGCTGTCATTATTATAACTCTTACCATTATCAAAAGGGGACAGCTTGTCCAAAAAACATAGTGGGTATACTGTATTGCTTTTACAGTGCCTTAAATCTCTGTTTATATTTGAAGAAAAGGAAATTAATTCTTCCAACCCTACCTATGATAGTCTGATACAAATTCTCATATTGAGGGAATAATAAATCATTAATAGTCTGTTGCAACTCATCAGCCTCTTTTCCAACTGTTTCACACATGTTTTGATTATATACCAAAGTTTTCTTAAGTAATTCCAAGCCCCATCCATCAACCATACTAATAAAATTAATCCAAAATATCTTCATTATAGATAATCCCAAATGGAAACTTGTATACCCGTAGGCCCTGCGGCACCACTTTACTGACAAAACATTGCTTTAAATAGGCAATTTCAATTTGTACTAGCTTCAGTTTATAAAAACATTTCTCAAAGAAATATATAATCTCGAAGTGAAGAGAATTCATGAGATGCACTGCTAGAACTAGTACTAAACATATTAGAATCATGAAATGGCTGAAAATTAAAAGATTTGTTCTTTAAAACATTATATGAAGAATTATAACCCTTCCGGGATGGATTAGCTAAACTAGAGTCCGAAATACAGGACGCTCGATCAGCTGTGGCATTAGTCCCAGTATGAGGTGGAATATTACGCAAGTTAGTCTTTTGTCTAAAAACCTTTGAACTTGGATGGTTGCATGCTCCCTTTGACTGGGTGATATGTCTGGGATTTGTTTTGAGGAGTGGGGCGGGAAAAGGGAATGAAGTAATCTTTAAATATCTTCCGCACCAGGTATTGTTTGCTATGTCTAGCCAGGCTTGTAGGTGCAGGGATAGATGTCCCCGGATTGCCTCCAGAGTAGGAGGATCAGGCCTCCTTTCAGGAGTGCTGAAAGGATTTGCCAAAGGTGGTTTCACTGGAACCCTGATTTTGCAGGCCTCCTCTGCCATGAATGTGGTGTCTTCCATTATTGTTTCCCCCTCTGCCTCTGGGAGAACTTTCTCCATGTGTGGCCTGGTATGACCCTTGAGATTTTCTGAACACCTTCCCTCTGCCTCTCTGACCTTTAGGATAAGGTCTTTGAGGGGTGGAAAAACATATGCCCATGGCAGAAAAGGTCTTACTTTCCTGTTCACACCTGGACAGCATTTCCTTAACCTTTGAGCTGAAGAGGGATGTGATGTCAAATGGGGCATTGACAAATGAAGACTTGAACAGCTCTGCAAAGGCACATCCAGGCGTGCCCCATCAGAGAGATGCCTGAACCTGCCACTCTACTTGTTCCTTCGGCTGCATACGAAATAAGCCACATGGAAGAGTGCTACTGAACGCAGGGTAGCGAGCTGAGACACAACTTTATCCTGTACCCCTTCAGCTACAGCTCATTCGAGGCTATCCAAATGCTCCTTGATCAGATCCCTCTACAATCTGGTGAAATGGGATAAGTAATTAATTGACCGTAAAGCAAAGGTCGCTAATGAGAAGACATGCTTTCCACATCTATCCATTGTTCTAGAATCCTTATTAGGCAGATGGATAGTAGAAATCTCAAAGTTCTTTCTTGATTGCTGCCGCCATGAACATGGCATCTACTGCAACATCTTTAAAACAAATATTTTTGTTTTCAGGGGCAGTGATAAATTTGTTTAGTCTCCATGGGGTTGATTTGATGGAGTTTTAGGTCTCCTATGCTCACCATAAAATTAGTTTGATAAGTTCGGAGGGTGGAGTCACCCAACAGGTAGTAGGGTGAGATCCAAAGTCCTTCAGGTACATGGACTCCTCAGGAGAAGTACTACTACACTGCCAGACATCTCTGCTTCAAAATTTCCATTATGTCCCCGAAGGAAACATCATCTGGAGGTGAATGTGGGGGATCCCTCTTCCTCATCGAGATCTGAGTCACAAGTGGCGGACTCCTCTGAGGAGTCCGAATGCTTCCTCTTCCAAGTCTTCTACCTAAGGACCTCCTTGGTGTGATACTCTGGGAAGGTGTCAGAAGGAGGGGTACCTCTAGGGGTATCCTGAGGCCTACAGACTCGCTGTCCTTGTGGGTGGTGTGGTTTAGAAGTGGGACACTGGCTGCAACATGTGGGTCTGAAGATCCAAAGAGGAGGGTACACACTGTGTGGCTGAACCAGCCACAGCCTTTTTCAGAGCCTCAAAGGCTGGCTGACACTGTGAAGAGAAGGACCCCAGATTCGATAATCCAATGTCTCGAACTGTGGTCGCCTCAACCGCAAATGACAGCAGCCTACCCGAGGTCTAAGCCAGAGCCGAGCTTACCTGCGCCAAGTCTCAGAGAACCAGGGACAGTGAATAAGCTTCAGAGCCAAAATCTGGTCCTCAGACCAGAGTGGTCCCTCTGGCTCCAAGAGCTCTCTAGGCTCGGGAAGACCAAAGAGCTCAAGGTTCAAGTCAGATCTGAGGTGGGGGGAAGCCCTCTGATCAGACTCTAAACATACTCGGGCATTCAGATCCATCAGCTCTGAGACTTGAAGGCAAGTTCGGAGGAGGAACAAAGATTTGAATGTGTGATTTCAGTCGGATCCTTGGGGCTGCAGTTAGGATCTGATAAATGTTGCCAGAACAGGTGTCCTTAAAAGCCTTTGAACCACCCAGCCCACATCATTGTCAGAAATGGTCCTGGTTTAACATGATGAAGAGACTGGAGAGACCTTGACCTGAAGAAGATGGGTGAAGGTACCCTCACGGTAATCCGCTCTATAGAGGGAGAGTACCTAGGCCCTTCATTGGAGATCAGACTATGTTGCTGATTCGATCTTACCAGAGCTGACTGACTTCTCTGCTCCAAAGAGGACTCTGAAGTACCAGTCTTTCCAAGTTTTGGATCTGACAATTTGGATTTCTTTTGCATCGGCTCAGAGAGATCCTTGGGAACAGACAAATATTGTTTTTCATGCCTGGATGAAGAAGCCGGACTGGACTGAGACAACTTACATGGAGTTTGTTTCGCAGGTCCAGCAATAGTCTCAGCAAAGAGAGGTCGGCATTCCTTTCAGCATCAATTTGTTCTTGAATTCAACCAGGGTCCCATAGTTGAACGCATGACAGATCCAACAGTCCCCCTTGGAGGTGGGGGGGGGCCCCAAACTGTAAATGTATAGACTATGCGCACCACTCAGGCATTTTTTTGCCATATTTGGAAGACTTCTTAAAACCTAACAGCTTTTCATTTTCTTTGACATGACACAACCACACACGCACTCAGATAACCACAGAAAATAAAAATCAAAAGGATAGATAAATAACTAGAGAAAGTTTTTTTTTTTTGGTTTAACAGAAAGGGAAAAGGAATGGAATGGAACTACAATGGTAGGTAGAAAGGGGAGGAAGACTATCAACTATGGTAGAAAGAAACTACTAGCAGGTAAGAAGAAACTAGAAGAAATACTGTATAAATACAAAAACACAAGAGAATCCAAGTAAAAAAGGAAAGAATTTAACTTTTAAAGACTTAACTACCCAGAGCTGTACGTTAACCACATTTTTGCAAAAGTGGCAAACGAGATCTGGAGTAATGGGGAAAGGCACATTATGGGTAAGGAGAAGTGTCCAAGAGCTTGCTGGTTGCCACAAGCTTTTTCAGTGGCCAAGTCAGATCTGAGGGCTTGGATCCGAATCCATCAGTGAAGATAGTGAATACTGACATCAGAAAAACTATTTTTGACAATAACCCCAGAGCAACTAAATTGTTGGTCCAGCATTTGAGGCAACAAAAGGTTGAAAGGATGACAACAAAAATCAGGAATTATAATAGTAGTAGGGTAGAAGCAGACCCAGGAAAAATCATGAATGTAATAAAAGGTTGAAAGGATGATAAAAATCAAGAATTTTGAGAACAGACCCAGGAAAAAGCATGAATGCAATGGTGAATTATTGCACTACATGAATAAGATGTAGAGACAGAGTAACACAAAGGAAATGGTAACATATTTCAGACAATTACAACTTCCTCGGTCATTACAGAAGCAAGGAAAGGTGTTAACAAAATACAGGACAGTGAAATTAAAGAAGCAATAACTACTAGAACTACAATGAAAACCCTAATAGTGATAGAATTTCAACAGAAGTGCAGAAAAAGCAGCAGCAGGAGATAAAAGTCTGGCTAGTACTTTTTAACATTGTTTTTTTTTTTCTGGAAAGGAGCAGTAATGGTAGTTATATGCCAAAGAAGAGGGGAATTCCCTTAATGCAGGGTCATTCAGACCTATTTTTGATTCTGAATCATGGCTACAAAGAATTTATGATGATTTTGACAACAAGAATAGCAATGATAATAATAATAGACCTAGTTCATTGTGGTTTTTTAGAAGTTAGGCAAACATTTGACAGTGTTAATAGAGCATGATTCAAAAGGAAGCACTGGACATCAATATAAAGGATTATGATCAGGTCACCTAGTACTACCTGCTTATTATGCATTCTTGACATGAATGCCAAGAAATTCACCTAGAAAACGAAGCTTGACAGTCGAGTCTTCCATGTTGAGAACACAATTATTTTATTTTACATTTGTTGACGGAGGATCCGACTGGATAAATGTCCATTTTCAGCGGAGGCCCGGGGAGAAAAGCTCCAGAGATAGTAGATACAACAAATCAAAAAGGTAATCATACTACATACAGGGTTATTTCATATATACAGAGACAGGTACACATCATGACATTTTTAGAAAAAATACAATGTTATGGCTCCACATTTTGGAGGTACTTAGGCACACAGAAAATGTAGTATCCGTAAATGGTAGCTGGGTATACCAGTTACAGTACCTGTATTTTCTACCAGAAATTCTGAGTTAGGACAATTTAGTATTTGGAAATTGGTGGAGGAAATGTTGAGGGAACAGCAGGAGTAGGGGGTCAACCTGGGGGGAGGCATGGGCATTGCCATTGCCTATTGGCAAGTAGGTGTTCCTTTAAAGTTTATGATTGCAGACCCCATCATAATTCTTTTTAGTGAGTGAATCTTTATTTGCTCCATGTATTATTAGTTACAAGGAGAGAAAAAAACGTACTTTACTGGCTTTCAAAGCCATAAAGCACTTAAGGAACACTCTCAGAAAGACAAAGTAGCACAGTCTAGTTTGTTTACACTCATCTTGCCATTACTGTCAACTGTCCAGATTTTTGGCTCATATGTTTGGTCTGTTCCTCGTAAAAATCCATTTTTTTGGACAAATTATTGAGGAGTAAATTCACAAAATAATGTTATACATTTGACTTTCAGACTTTGCATGCTTCATAAAATGTAGGTGAACACACATCCTGTTCTAGCTACTTTCTCACTTTATAAAAGTCAGATACGTTTGCTGGTCCAGACAGTAGGCAAGTTTTCACTGAGAATTTTGTCATTTTACAATACCTTGTGGCCACTACATCTGCATAGTGCAGGAGCTCTGACAAAAGAGAAGTTAAGTACAGCTGACCTTGACACTGCTCTGCCACAACACCCAAAAGTTTTCACTGATAATTTTGTCATTGTACATTAGCCTGTGATCACTGCATCCATTTCAGATACTGCAGGAGCTCTGTGCCACAAGAGCCAACTCCCAAAAGTTTTCACTGAAAATTTTATTGTATAATGTAAGCAAATTTAACACAAAAACCCTTCCTGTTTGCTAACTTCCATCTAGTCAAATAATGTGCCTGCTCTGCACTGGAAAGTGGTTGTAAAATACCCCCCCCCTTCAAAGGAGTAGCCCTTACACTCCAAGGACAACTTACTAAGTTGGCCATTGTCCTTTCTCTTCAGCAGTAAGTTACACTGTATATGCCAGTTACTTAGTCTCCCTAGATGCCAGTTTCTGCTTTCTGGAAATTAAGAATCTAAGTGGCAATTCTCAGATATGCTCGGAGTTAGTGCAGAATGGCACAAAATACACTGAACCGACCAATATCGCCAACATCCTGGCAGACCGGTTCAGTGCAAACTTCACCCCCTCACCCCCAAATGGGCCCATAACCATACCAGAAGAATGTAGTGCCCTGAAATCAGAGACACTCTGGTTAAAACAGCCCTCTCCAAAGCCAAAAACACAGCATCAATGGGACCGGATGGTGTCCCAGGCTGTGTCCTACATGAGCTCAAAGCTGAACTAACCCCTCACCTAAACGCACTGTTCAAACTCAGCCTCTCCACACGCTACATGCCCAGAGTGGTGCACAGCAACGGTTATTCCGCTACACAACGATGGAGCCACAACAGACCCCAGGAACTATTGCCCTATAAGCCTAGCTTTGTCTTCAAGGCTATGGAGCACATCATCATGGATCTCATTAACAGACACATTGGGAACCTCCAAACACTGGACCCTACCCAGTTCTGCTTTAAGGGCAGATTATGCCTCCTAAACCTGGAGGACTTCTTTGAGACAGTTACCAAGGCTATAGACAAGGTAAAGGTGGTCCACACAGCCTACCTAGACCTCCCAAAGGCCTATGACACCATTCCCCATTCTGGTATTATAGACAAGCTCACCAGACTGAACATAAACCCCTACATCACGAGATGGGTTGCCAACTGGCTCATGGACAGAACCCACATGTTAAGAGTTGCGGGAGGTAGGTCTGACTAAACCGGTTACAAGTGGCATTCCCCAGGGCTCAGTCCTAGGACCCCTCCTGTTTGGCATATACTTCTCAGAGGTACAGGCAAGCACAGGAGGACTATGGCTGACGACTGCAAAAGTACAGTTTTGTACCTACCACAAATGTAGATGTTCAAGTGTAAACACTGCTGCAGTCATTACACTTGGGTTATCCTGCCATCAGGCGGTCCCGCAGTCGGCCAGAGTTCCAAAGTCTTGGTCCAGCGTCAGTTGCTGTCGCCTCCTCCCTGACGTCAGTGCAACAGGGGTATACAACAGCCAATGCCATTTTCTTCAGTTTTTCTTGCCCCAGATGTCAGGTGCCCCCAAATAGGTAGGCAATACAAATTGCTAGTAAACAATACAAAAGTAAAGCAAACAACCATTTTTAGTCACCAGCAAATACTCCCCATAGGTAAAAAGGGTAGATGTTTTAGGTAAATACTAGAAAGTAAGAGGGGAAGGAGGGAGGGTAACCTGGACTGCAGCAGTGTTTACACTCGAACATCTACATTTATGGTAGGTACAAAACTGTACTATGTTCATCGTGTTACACTGCTGCAGTCATTACACTTGGGTGGAATCCCAAAGTTGAGGTAGGGAGGCTGGATCTGTAAGGCATTAGGGGTGGCTATAAGGCCCTGCAGAACAGCAGTGGTGAAGCCTGCTCTGAATTTGGAGTATAAAGGCAAATGGTAATGTTTGGTGAAGGTATGCACAGAACTCATGTTGCAGCTTCCAAAATATCCTTGGTAGGTACTCCTCTGAGGTAGGCAGTTGAAGTGGCTGTTGCCCTGGTGGAGTGAGATCTAATGCTGCTAGGTACAGGTTTCCCATGGTGGGTATAGCAGAAACGTATACAGTGTCCTATCCATTTTGAAATAGTCTGCTTTGAAATTGGTTTTCCCTGTGCTCCTGCAGCATATGCTACCAATAATTGCTCAGATTTTCTGAAAGCTTTGGTTTTGTCCAAGCAGAAGCGTAACTGCCTGTGAATGTCCAAAGAATGTAGTAGTCTCTCCCCTTTGTTCTGTGGTTTTGGATAAAAAGTTGGCAAGTGAATAGTTTGGTTTAGAGCCACACTTGATACCACCTTTGGCATAAAGGTAGGGTTGGTTCTTAAGGACACCCTGTCCTGGTGGAAGATGAGGAAAGGTTCCACTGCCATTAGTGCCTGTAATTCTGAAACTCTTCGTGCTGATGTTATTGCCAGTAGCACAGCAGTTTTCCAAGAGATGTATTTTAATTCTGCTGTGTTAGCTGGCTCAAAAGGAGGTAACGTTAATTTTTCCAAAACAAAGTTGAGGTCCCAAGTAGGTGTAGGTGTTCTACGGGGTGGTCTTATGTTTTTAGCCCCTCTGAGGTATTGTTTGAGCAAAGGATTAGAAAAAATTGGTGGATCCATGTTGTAATGAGCAGAGATAGCTGAGGCGTGGATCTTGATGGATGAAAAAGAAAGGCCCTTGTCCAGCATCTTGGTTAAGTATTGCAGTATCTGAGGAATGTTTGGGACTAGAGGGGTCAAGGCTGTGTGCTTGGTTCCAGGCACAGAATCTCTTCCATTTGTCCGTGTATGCTTTCCTGGTGCTAGGCCTTCTGGCCTCCAGAATGACATCCATAACAGCTTTGGAGAGAGGAATTGCTTGCTTGACTAAGGAATTTTCCATGCAGCTAGGTTTAAGGTCTTTAGCTGGCTGTGAAGTATCTGTTTGTTGTACTGTGTCAGCAACTGTGGAATTTGTGGTAAAAATCCAGGGTGGTTCTTGTGTTAAGTTCTTTAGGATTGGGTACCAGTGCTGGTGTGGCCAGTCTGGTGCAATCAGGATCATTTTTGGCTCTTCCTGCCTGGCTTTTATGAGTACCTTTGGAAGGAGAGGTAAAGGTGGGAAAGCGTATACTTGTAGTTTTTTCCAGCTGAATGAGAGGGCATCCACTTTTCATGCTTGTGGATGGTAGCTCCTTGTGCAGAATTTCTGTAATTGGTAGTTCTTTGGGGTGGCAAACAGATATATGTCCGGGCTCCCCCATTTTTGTGTTATCATTCTGAATATTTGTGGGTTTAGTTCCCATTCGTGTGGGTCCATAATGTTTCTGCTTAGGTCTGCCAGTGTGTTTTTCTCTCCTGGCAGAAATTGTGCTTGCAGATGAACTTGGTAGCTTAGAGTTGTGTTCCACAAGGTCATGGCTTGTCTGCAGAGGGGGTAGGAATGCATGCCCCCTTGCTTGTTGATGTACCACATAACTGTGGTGTTGTCCGTCTTTAGTAGTAATTGTCCTGGATGCAGTAGGTCCTTGAAAGCTACAATAGCATTTTGTACAGCTAGCATCTCTTTTTGATTGATGTGGAGATGTCTTTGCTCTGTGGGCCACTCGCCCTGGATACATTTTCCTGCCATGTGTGCTCCCCAGGTGTAATCCGAAGCATCTGTTGTCAGTGTCTGCCTGGCTGAGTGTTGAGTGAAAGGCTGTCCCTTGTTGAGGTGACAAGCTTGTGCCCACCATCGAAACTCCTGTTGTAGGCAAGGAATTAGTGGTATAACTGTTTCCAAACTTTGACAGTGTTGAGACCATACTCTCTTTAGGTACCATTGTAGTTTCCTCATATGCAGTCCGGCATACGGAATTAGTAGTATGCAAGATGCCATGTAGCCCAAGGCCTGCAGAATTTTTCTTGCAGGGAGCTGGGTCTTTGTTGCCATTAATTGAAAATACTGAGTCAGTAGTCCTTGCTTGTCTGGCATGAGATAAGCCATCTGGGCCACTGTGTTCAAGCTGGCAACCAGGAATATTATCTGTTGTGAGGGCACTAGCTTTGATTTATTTTCGTTTACTGTGAACCCCAGGCAACTTAACTTTTTTACGTACGCCAGATGTTTTAGTAGAATGTCCTTGCTCTCTGCTTGAATCAGGCAGTCGTCCAGGTATGGGTAAATTTGAATTCCTTTTTGCCTGCAAAATGCAATTACTGGTGCCAGGCACTTTGTGAAGACCCTGGGCGCAGTAGATAAGCCAAAGGGCAGTGCAGAGAATTGATAGTGCATTGAACCAACTCTGAGGTATCTTCTGCAATTTTGTCTGATAGGGACATGCAGGTAATGCCTCTGAGGTCCAAAGTCACGAGCCAAGCTTTCTTGCTCAGCATGGGAAGAAGCTGCTGTAGTGTCAACATCTTGAATTTCGGAACATCCAGGTAAGTGTTTAGTGTAGAAAGGTCCAGAATGGGTCGCCAGGCTGTGTCTTTTCTGGGAACCAGAAAGAGTTTGAGTAAAATCCTTGTCCTTGTTCTTGTGGTGGTACCTTTTGAATAGCTCTCATGTCCATGAGTGCTGTAATTTGTTTTTGAGCCTCTGCGCCTTGATTTGGTGGCAGATTTGGCATTCCTTTTAACCTTGGCAAGGTGTGGAAATGGAACCTGTAACCTTGAGATACGATGTTGAGAACCCATTTGTCTTTGGTGATGCAATGCCAGTTGTGATAAAAAAGTGCCAGTTTTCCTCCTAAGGGGGCTGCCAAGAGAGAGCTGTTTGGCAGCTGTAGTGGAAAGTCATTGAGGCTGTTTTTTATAAGGTTGAGGCCTGTCTTCCCCTTCTTTCTGGCCTGGTGTGCCCCATTGTCGAGGCCTGTAAGGACCTTGTGTCTGACCTCTACCTCTTGGACGCCTGTATCTGCCCCTTTAAGGTCTATCTGTGACTGGAAAGGGCCAATTCTTTGTTGGCCAATTTCTGCTAAAACGAGGAGGCTGAACCTGTAAGAAATCTTTTACCGTTTGCATAGATTTTGCCTTATCCTTCATCTTCTTTAATACCTCCTCTGCATTAACTCCAAACAACACATACCGCTGCAAAGGTGCATCCAATAATTTGACCTTAACATGATCTGGTAACGTAGGTTCTTTTAACCAAGCATGCCTTCTAATGACAGAGCCTGTAACTGCTGCTCTACAGGAGGCCTCTAAGGAATCAAACCCACATTGCAAAGTATGTTTTCCCACTTGTTCAGCTGTATGCAATAAATCCTGCATTTCTTTTAAGTTAGGAGGATCTGATTCTGCTAGCATCTTTTGTTTCAACTCAGACATCAAAAATTGCTGATATTTTAGCATGTGAAACTGGCAATTCAAGGCTCTCATTGCTAAAGTTGCAGACGTATATACCTTTTTTCCCCATCTGTCTAATGCTCTGGAATCTGTCAGAGGGGACTGGGTTTTTTTGCTGATGAGGCCTTAATCCCTTTGGGTCCCTGAGAAATTGTTTCAGGGTCAGCAACAGGGCTTTTGTACAGAAACTTGTGAGAGTCAGGGACTCTGTAATATCTATCAGGCTTAACTGGGGCTGGAGGTAAGGAGTCCGGGTTCAAACTGGATTCAGTGTACACATCATCCACGATGTCTAAAACTGGTGGAATAGCAAGGGGTCTGTGTTGCGACAATAAAAGGAAGTCAGTCTTTTCTTGGACTCTAAGAAACCCTGGCCTTCCCAATGGAAATGCTCTCTCATGGTATGCAAGGTCTCCCCAAAGGAGTAATCCTCAGGCGGAGAGGCTGATGGAATTGATTCCTCAGCATCAGAATCCTCATAAGGGGGTAAAGAATATCCAAGGTCCAAGGAAGAATCAGAGGAGAGGGACACCTGGTCAGAAGAATAGTCTGCATCCTGCCTGGGCCTTTTATCAGGAGGGGGATGGGACCCCCTGATCAAAGTGATCAGGTCCCCGGCCATTTTTAGCATCTGTTTCTTAGGCATGGAAGCCTGTCCTGGAGAGAGTTGTGTGTTTCTTTGCTTTTAAGGGGGGTCTTAGATTTAACAGAGGGTTTAATAGTTAACTGGGTAGGTCTGAAAACACCCTCTGTAGCTGTGGAATGCTCAGCTACTTCAGTTTCCTCTGTAGGATTAGGATCGGTAAACTGAAGGCCTAGAGCGTCCAAAGGCCCAGCCAGCTCCACGTGGGAGTCGGAGGCGGTCTGTGGTTCTGTGGAAGCGGTCGTCAGGGGCTGCATAGGTGTCTCGCTGAAAACCGGAGGACCGGCGGCCAGCCTAGAAGAGGCCTCGTCGTCCGTTTTGGGCCTCGGATGCCTGTCCTTGTGCTTTTTATGCATTGTGGTCATTGGAATTTCCAACGGCATGGCATAATTGAATTTTCTACCAAAATAATGTTGGGCAAAATCAAACAGACATTTAACAGTGCGCTTGTTAAACCTAGCACAAAACCGACAACCAGTGACTTCGTGGTCAGGGCCTAGGTATGGAATACAATAGGAGTGGAAATCCTTAGGAGGTATTTGCTTCCCACAAGAAATACAGTTATTAACTTTTACTGACATCGGTCTGAGGCAAGAAAAAGTTACCCCAACGGGGTACTTAGCTTTTTTAGAAGACTTCGGTTCTGGATTCGGAATGAAAATCTCAGGAGTCGGCTGACCGGCACTTGCGAACTGCTTCTGCTTCAGGCACCGCGTGGCAAGAAAGACTGAAGAAAATGGCACTGGCTGCATCTTATATACCCCTGTCGCACTGACGGCAGGGAGGAGGCGACAGCAACCGACACTGGACCAAGACTTTGGAACTCTGGCTGACGGCAGGATAACCCAAGTGTAATGACTGCAGCAGTGTAACACGAACATCTAGGGGCTATAATGGACTCTACGGCTGACACAGACATCCTCCAAAAGGGTCTCACTGAGACAGATGCCTAGTGTCAAAACCATGGCCTCAAGCTAAATGCCAAAAAGTGCATAGTCATCCCCTTTGAATAAAACAAATTACCCACAACTACCACATAGATGGTAGCTCCCTAAATACAGAAGACGTAATAAGGGATCTGAGGACCCAAGTAGATAGTAATCTCTCCTTTGATAATCACATTGCCAAAGTGGTTAGAAAATCCTTCTATGTGGCCCACCTAATCACAAAAGGGTTTGCATCCAGATCAAAAGGAGGTCATTGTGTCCCTCTACGCATCACTCATCAGACCCATCATGGAGTACAACGCCCCATTTGGGATGTACTTTACAATACACCTCCAACAGCTGGAAAGACCACAGAAGTACCTCACCAAGAGGATCACTGGCCTCAAACAGTTGCTCTATGCAGCTCGACTGAAGAAACTCCAGCTGTACTCGGTTGCATACCGCCTGCTCAGAGGTGATCGCTGCCGGACATACAAGGCCACGTCCAACCCAGAATTGGACATGCTCCACCTAAAGAAAACCATATCCACTCGAGCCACACACTCCAGGGATCTAAACCTCACCACAACAATAAATAGGAAGTGCTGGAGGGATAGATTCCTGTCCCAGAGACTTCCCATGCTCTGGAACAAGATTCCAATCTACATTAGGTAGAGCTCACTCACTAACACTCCAACAGAAACCTTGATGAGTGGATGGGGAAACAGAACATTTACCCCGGGGATCACTTCAGTGGCTCTGTTGGACAGAGGCACAGGGAACTAATCTAAGGGGGTGGTGAAAGCTAACAGATTCTGGCTAGGCTTATAAATGCCTTTGGGCAGATAGCAGAGTACCTACCTATGAACCTTTAAGGAAAACCCGTTCTCCTTTGTGCCTCCATGTTAATTGCTTTGTACCGGCTATAACCTGATTACTCTGTTATAACATGGCCTGAGGTTATCTTCTTCAATGGTCCACATCATTTCTGCCTCTCAAAAATAGTCTACCAAAACTGCACATCAAAGCAAATAGAAAAAAATTCTATTTGAGCTTCCTCAAAAGGATTAGATCCTTTTTCTGCTCCTGTACCATCGGTTTTAGAGTTTCAGAACTTTTTCAGAGAGAGTCCAATTTCTCCATTATCAAAATGCAGATGCCTGCCATATCAAATTTTCACACAGGGCATAATGACATCTTGGCAGCCTCTCTTAAAATTCCTAAAGCCTTTCTCAAGGGTGCATTCTTATTCAGACCCCCAACCAGGAATCCAGTTCCCCCAATGGACATCATTCTTTAAGCCATAACCCAAAAACCTTTTGAACCAGCAGCTTTATTAGATTTCAAATCTCTCTCATGGAAAATTTTGTTGTTGCAATTACATCCACTATGCAAATCTCTGAATTACAAGCACTATATATTGCAAGCCACCATATCTCATTTTTCATAACGACAGTGTGACCTTGAGAACTAATTACTTCCTCCTACTGAAGGTTACATCCCAAGTAAATATGAATCAGGCAATTGATTTACCAGTCTTTTTTCCCAGGTTCTCAAACTAAGGTGAACATATCCTACACACCCTAGATGTTCACATATGGTTCTGATTCTATTCACATCAAACCAAAGATATCAAAGTCAGCTCAGCTAATCATATCCTTCTCTAAAGCAAAACTGGGGAAAAGCACATCCAAGGTCACAATTTCGAAATGGTTGTTAGACTGCATCTCTTTTGTTTGTAATGACTGGGGTACACCCCTATGTACAAAAGCAAAAGCCCAGTCCACAAGAGCAATAGCTACTTCTACAGTATTCAAGAAGACAGTTTCTATGGATGACATTTGTGCAACAGCAACATGGTCCACAGTTCACACCTCTGTATCGCATTACAGGTTGGATATGCAGTCCAGAGCACATTCATCCTTTGGTTCCACTTCACTTGGGAATGTCCTGCTTTGATGCCACCCAGGTGCTTTCGCAGCTTGGGAATTTGTCCCAAAGGTTGAATTTGATGGAAATAAACAGTGGATACGAAAGTTACATACTTCCCATAATGATAAAAATGGGACAACACGGATCTATCTGGTTCAACTTCCCTCCCAATATTGTGACTGACAGCTTCTGGAGACCTCGACTTAGACCTGTCTGATAAAACTTATTTTTGTATCTTACTGTGGTATTAACATGTCCTACCATTGTGGCACCTAAAGATTTTTTCAGTTACAGGAGAAATTAATGTTTTAGGTATAAGCCTGCAAATTTTATCTGAGGTACTTCAGTAGACAGGAGGGAATTACGGGTAGTGAAAAAGTCACAGCCTTGGATCCATAGCTTTAGAAGAAGGTGCAGAGACTGGATCCAAAAATCCAAAGCTTGAATAGGACAAAAAAATAGACATCGGATCTACATGTTACCAATCCAAAACATGATATAAATATTACAAATGATAAATGGAAATATTTTAATAGTACAGTACGATATAAAGTAAATGAAACAAAAATAAAGGCTATAGTAATGAACTAAGCCCAAACACACAACTCAGTACAGAGCTTCTAATTTGGCTGAAATGGGATGTTGAACAAGCAGCTATATGGGAAGAAATTACTCAAAAGGTTATAAATAAAGCTATATAAACTGTAGGGCATTGCAAAGGCAGAAGTGATTACAATATTTTTAGTTCCACTGCATCATTATGTAGGTCATGCTTACATCACCGAGACATCAAATATTGAAGAATATAAAAAATGACATTAAGGAGTTTCTTTGGAATAATAAAAGAGAAAGAGTGCAATGGGAAAAAATAATACTGACACAGGAACAGTACGGTTTGGACTTCCAGATTTGGAGGCATATTGAAAGGCCACACAACTAACACTAATGCATTTGATTCAGGACATGGAATATATGCCCAAATGGAAGTATCTGATGGACATATTGTCCAACGAGGTAATGGCGGGATTACGCATGGGCATGTGAACAGACCAAGGAACTTAATACACTTGTATGTTTAAGGCTGTAAATATTTTTTGTATTAACGAGTCTTTCAGTTTAAGAAAATTAAATTTAAAAAAAACACCACCAATTGGCTATACAATATATACTAATAAGATAGATAAGAGAAGGTCATGAGCATTTGAGAAGAAAGTATAAACAATAGAGATATTTGGATTACTGAACTCAGATAAACTTACAGGTACAAATCTAATAATTAGAGTTCAAGGAAAGCATGCAGAGATTGGATAGTAATTTTGTTAAACCACAAACAGATTTTATAACTGAGGCTGAACAGAAATTGCAGACTGGCATAGAGCAGTATTACATTTGTGAAGTCAATACTGCAAAAAGTTAAAACAGCTTAGAGTAAACACACTAAAGATGATCAGTAGAGGAAGAATATGTCTATCATAGATATGCAACTAAATCTACAAAATTAGAATTTTTTGCATGGAAATGTTTATGTAACTAGTTCTATACCTGTACAAGATTTGAAAAAAAAAAAAAAGTTACCACAGCCAAGAGGCATATGTTGGGAGATTTGATGGTCCAGAAAGACGTTCCTTGAAGCATACATTTCAGGAGTGCACACAGCTGCTTCAGTACAAAAATGACTTAAATAATACACAAGTCTTCTACGTGGAAGAGAATTTGACCTTAGTATAAAGATACTTTTGCTGAGCCGTCGTAAAATAACACCTACTAAAGAGATAAAAGCATTGCTGCATTTAGCATTAATAGTGGCCAAGAAAGCTACAACAAATGGAAAAAAGCCATCAAAAAGACAGGTGAAAAAGATGACAATTGCCAAAACAGTTCCCTCTGTTTGTTGTTTAATGTTTGTAAACCTCCAGGCATCAATGATGTAATTTCTATTAAGCCCATCCTGAAAATCAAAGCTGCCAAAATATGATTGCTTTACCATATGTATTACATATTGTATTTTAATATACATTTCCTATATATATATATATATATATATATATATATATATATATATATATATACACACACACACACACACACACACACACATATATATATATATATAATACATATATATATATATATATATATTATACACACACACATACATAAATATTGTATTTTTTATACAATGCATTTTTTTTTTACATTGTGTTTTTTTCATCAGGGTTTTTAGCAGTACTTTTTACAAGTATGACTAAAGTATTTTATGACATATGCCTTTAAATTAAGGCTTTTTAAACTGTGAAACAGTTTCTTATTATGTTCCTCATGAAGTTCCAGTCTTGTGAGGAACGAAAGTGCTTAAACTAGAAATAAACACGTTAAAGGTTCTTTTTGGCATCCGATACAGCATTTTTTTAATTTTTTCTGGAACATCGTTAGTCACAGGCAACCAACAGAGAAAGTCAGAAACTGTCAGCCATATATGCAGTTAACACACAGAAACTCTAAAGATAAGCTGAAAACGGTATATATTTATTTATTTTATTTCACATTTGTTAACTGGGTTAGTCCAATTGAGTTTGCAAACAAACCCACTTTCAGTGGAGACCCAAGGGGAAAAGCCCCAGCAAACATAAGCAAAGATAAACATACAGGACAAAAACTATTAAAAATAATGCAAATACAAAATTAATTATACAGAGAAAAACAAAAGAAAAAATATGAACATTAAGGGTTGCACTGATAGCAGTGGTCTACAGAGGTAGTTTAGATATTAAGGATGGGGGAAGTGTACAGAAGACTAGGCAACAGAAATGCCTGTGCAAGAGTGCATTTAGTGGCAGTAGTGAGGATTTTTTTGTTCCTTTAAAGTAGTCCAAGTTTTTGGTGTGTTTTTTTTTTTGATGGCCTGTTTTATGTGCACGTCAAATTTTAGTCGGTCATCAATTATTACCCCAAGGAGTTTGGTGCATGAGGCAGGGGAGATGGTGCTGCCATCTAGGGAGGAAAGAGAAAAGTTGGATATAAGTTGAGAGTGTCTGAGGTACAAAGAGAAGGAGATGAGTTTTCTTCGGGTTAAGGATTAGTTGATTTCTGAGCCATTTTTCAACAGAGATAAAGGAATTCTGTGTTAAGTGTGTGTAGTTTAGAGATCGTATTGGAGATGGATAAGAGTAGAGTTGCCTGCATATTGTACTACAGATGAGAAACTGCAGAATATATCACTCTGTACCTGCCAGGAAAACCACTAGCATATTCCCAACATAGTGGATGATCATTCAATTCAATGGCTAAAAGTAAATAAATATGTTAAGAGTCATTCTAACAACTAGACTTACTGTTGATGGTCACATTTGTGGAGTGACCTACCTGGAGATAGAGTGATCTACAAGTAAGGCCGAAAGACAGATATCCACCAGTAGCTAAATCCCATTTGTTTTATGAAAATGCACTGCAGCAATAATCCTTTAGATGAACAGCTGCACAACTTCCACTTAACTGCAGACTTTGATATCCCTTGCTTAAAATTCCTGTCTGCAATCTGTCTGGTCAGATAAAGTATACAACTTTTTAAGCTGTGCTAGTTAAGTCTACCAAAGAATTCCCCATTTCATGAACACCATTGTTAAGTTCTTTTACCAGATTTCTGTTCATATATCAAGCAAATGTACTAACAAATATTGCTGTAAGCTGTAAATACATTTACAATTTTTTATGTAAAGGAAAAACTCAACCGGTCTGGGAGCTAGGACTTTCATTCGACTGCAGGCATGTCGGATGCTATTACAAAACACAAAAAGGGAAGACTGTACAGGAGTGATTAGTAGTAAAGCTTCTTATGTAAGATCTATTAAAAACAAAACCCACAGTATTCAAGCTGGTATTACCTGTTTAAGCCACAGTACAAGAGATGAGAACTTTTGCCCTTGTCAGAGCTTCATCAGTACTAAATTGTATACAGCAGTAACAAGCAAAAAAAAAATATATATATATATATATATATATATATATATATACACATATATATATATACATACACACACACACATTTCTATTTTCCATTTAAAATGTACACACATTTCTATTTTCCATTTTAAAAAAGCTATCTAAATTAGAAAAATGGCTTAAATCCAAGTACACTTAAAGAGATCACATTCAATGACAGTGACTGAAACACTCATACATGCACATTGCGATAAGTAAGGAGTAAAAAAGCACCAAAGTATAAACGTCATTGCATATCTGGGTGTTGATCAGTGTGCTAGATATAATGCCATATAACAAAGTATGCATCTAGTCCTGCACTTTTGTTACATGAATATAATATATAATAAAACAGCTGACAGTGAGACTACACCATTTTTGGGGTGAAAAACCATTCTTCCAAGGTTAACCTTGGTTTGCTTGAGGTTCAAATATTGTGCATAAGCAGCCTACTTCTAAATCTTTGCCATAACGTCAATAGTGTATGCAGATGGAAGAAATAACGACTCACTACAGGTACTGATCACTCTTGACAAAGAATCAGACTGCCTGCTAGCTTCTTCTTGTCTTGTAGATTCACTGCACTGAATACACCTGTGGCCAGTCTGTGACATACTATCACAGTAGGATTTCTAATACAGTACCCCAAGGGAAAAAAATAACAGTATTAAATACAGATACTAATCAGTACCTATACATTGTATCTTGCAATAGACTGCAGACATGTTAGATGCCAATACAAGTCCTTGCGCCCATAAATTTAAATCTTAGGACACTGCTTGACCATTTACTTGACTTCCGATATCATGTAAAAACAGCCAAATCCAAAATAAAAAAAGCTACTATTTAGGACAGAAATAATTTCACACTTCCTACCATTAGAATAGCTAAAGTAAATGGTGTTCGAATAGCCCATTTCAAATATGGCCTCCTCATAACAGTGAATGCATCTAAGAAACACCCCGATTTCCCTGCAAGCAGCAGCATATGTAAATGGTGATAACCCTGGTACTACACAGGACTTGCCACTGCGCAATGTTACTCATAAAACAAAGGTTTGCACTGCTGTCAGCATCTAATGTATAAAGAGTAAACTTAGGAACATTACACTTGTTTGTCAGAAGGGTCATTTAAAAGAATCTATCTTCACTTCTATCCAAAGATCAACCACCCCCTTATTACAACACCCCACTAACCAAACTTCACACTTAAGATCACACGTACTTCAGTTATCAGCCCCATGCATTTATGAATCACTGCCAGTAAAACTGAAATCTACTGCCCACCTCAAATTCTGTGATCGGCTTAAAAACACTTCCATTTTTGGGAGTCATTACTTTATAAACATCATCAGATGAAAAACAAGCCTACAAGGTACCGTCTCATAAATGTGATGCTAAAGTAAAATCTCCACTGGAAAGAAAAAAAAACGTCTTTCCTGCAAGCTTACAACCACTCTATTCATCCCTCTCTTGTCAACTATTACTCTTCATCCCTTACTCTTTCCGTTAACCTAGCCAATCTTTGTTTTCCTTTTGTTTCTCATCAAACCAAAATGCATACTGTAAATATGCACAAACTGGATACTGGCTTTCACTTTGTAATGCTTCATTTATTAAATTCACGTGTAAAATAAAAAAAAATATTTATTTACTCCATACAACTTTCATGGCATGTTTATTAACTATTCAGGTTTAAACTGCTTCCAAGCTTGAGCAGGGAAGCTTTAGTTGAACTGACAAATGAAGGCCGATACAATCATAGTTCAGGATGCAGACTGTACCTCCCCACCCCAACCAGTAAGGCTTAGTGTGCTGTGCTCTCATACTGGTGCTTCTGGTGCCCTTTTTGCTGCACCTCTTTCATCTTGGCTTAGATTATAATTACATCAGCCTTCTGAAACATACACACAAAAATATGTACTGCTAGGGAACATTTTTTTTCTTTGAAAGCAAACAAATCACTTCTTTGCTGAATTTCTAGACTAACTCAGACTACTACCACAATTTTGAATTGCAAAAATGTAACTTACGTTAAAGCGCTAGCTGGCATCATCTGTGATTCAGGTGCTGCTTCTATTAAGGATTGCCACGTGTTTGTAGAATTTGGGATCACAAATCCAAATTCAAAGAACCATTCTACATAAAAGTTGCAAATGAGGAAGAAAACAATTAGAAACAGAACATTAACCCATTTTTTTTTACAGTAACACCTGTGTACTGTACTCCTTTCTCCACCTTTCAAGTGCACATCATCACAATGCTGCAGTAGGTCATCCCTCTACTCACATAAAACACTCTGGACTCCACAGTTCATAAATCAGATAAAGAACCCAAGTATAAAGTAACCAGGCTTGTTTGCGATAGAAACAAGAGGAACAGAATGGATACTGCTGTAGGTAGGGGTACCACACTTTCCAGTGAATTGTATAAAACAGATACATTCATACCCAGTTATCCGATTTATAAAGTACTGTCCTTGATGGATCAAATTGCTAGGTTCATTCTCTTCACTTATCACAACATGGTACTTTTTACTTAGTAAGATCCTATGTTTGGGGGGGGGGGGTGAATGCTCACTGCCAACACATTCAATGCCATAATATGCTTTCCATATAACCACAGCTACCCTTGAACTTACCAGTTTGCCACCAACCAATAGCAAGCACACATCTTGCAAATCACAAAATAATGTCGGAGGATTTCATGGCCAAGACATTCTCTCAACAGAGGTAAATGCAACCTTTTCTGATCCTTCAGCTGCCATAAGTTTGCAAGAACAGGCTATTAAAAGAGCTCAGCAAAGAGTCAATCCTTGTAGCTAAAGTTGAGCAGCTTATTAAACAGATCAACTTAGAACACAGAGTGTGAAGAAAAAATATAAGGACACAGGCATGATGAACCAAACACTAAAATTTATACACATGCAGCTGGTTCGATGACCAGGTCTTGTAGAGAGTGACATACACTTTGAAACACAATATTGATACAATATTTGTGCATGCTGCACCCCCAGGTAATAGAAGACCCCAAAGCATGTTAGTCAGGCTAGACTGGGAACCTTACCTGAAGGTAGCCCAATTGACTGGCCTGACTTCCTGAACTTTGACCCCCCCATCACCACCACACTAAGCAAGGATTTCAGTGGTACAAGAGGTCTGTCAAGAGGACATCATCTTCAGATCCACCAGCCACATCTCTGAGCTGAGATACCAGAGGACTAGAAGCTTCTGAGCTTCCAAAAAAACTTAAGTTGCCTGTTTTGTTTGCTTATTTATACTATTTACTGCACTTTTTTATTGCCTGTCGCCTACTTTTATACTGTATTTACTGTGCACTAAACTATACTGTTGTACTGCAATTCTGCTTTACTGTGCCTGTAAAATCAAATTTTATTGCCATTTTCACTGTTTACAAAGCTTTTTTGTTGTTTTCACGGTTAAGTATTTACTAGTATTTTTTCATTGTTTTAAAGCTACCTGTTCTGCTTCTGGTATTCCTGCCAAGCAGTGTTTAAATAACTGATATGTTAACTGTTTAAAACATTCTTTAGAGTTCTCCTGGCTGATTTTCTGCTGTTTTAATTTTTTTTTTTTTTTTTTTTTTTTAGCGTGTCTGTTATTTTTCTGCTTTGTTAAACACACTATTTCCCGGTGAAATTAGGGTAGCTATTAGCTGTAGAATAGTCCAGATACAAGTTTGCTGCTTCTGGAACTGTTTGTGGTAGTTTGTTCTGAGCACGTTTTTCAAGCCATCTTGTATTGGAAAGGGGCAATCTGCACTTTTGAGAGAGAATTGTACTGATTGGGACCTGTTTGGTAAAGGGAGGCTGGTCTGGGCTTGGAATAAGCATCCTCATTGATCCTTTTCAATCTTTTGTAAAGTTTTTTCAAGGTTTTTAGCTTCTAGTATTTAGGCCTAGCATTTTAGCAGGTTTCTGCTTGTTTGCGCTTTGCTCAGCACCGTGCACTGCCATGCAATTGTGCACCAAAGCTTGACAGTTAAAATTCACCAAATTTTCCCTAAAACAGCGGTAGAAATATCCATCCGTTGAGCTCCTCCGTAATCGATTTTGAAAAGCCATCCCTACTGACAACAGTCTTCAATATAAGATTATGGACAGTTGGATGATCTTGTTCCTCCTGCCAACCTTATTGACTTGGGTTTCTTGAGGCAGTGTAGCAATTGCCACATGTACACAGGCAAACCTCTACTAATAACACACTCTACTACAGAGTGTGAAAGATGTACTTACACCAAGAATCTAGCGTCCATGCTCTCACTCAAAACAATAACATGGAGGAAGTTGTCAATTCACCCACCACTACACATGCACATCGTGTCACTACTCACACACAGTACACAAGAAAAACGTAAATCTAGATACGTGGAGGTTCTCTTCAAAAAATTTAGTGAAACACCAGTGAACTTCAAAACACAAGACTGCCACAGCTAACACAATCCCTACAGCTCCCATGACACATAGCAACACCAGTGCCTCACCCACCAAGCCTGTAAGGCTTAACACTCAAAAAACAAGTTTTCTTGTCATTGGAGAATCAATGGTGAGACACATGGATGTCCCACTCACCAGGTTGGACAAAGTCACAGTCAGTTGGCAGTACGGTGCCAGGATTCATCAAATCACCCATGCACTCAGGTCTCTCAGCAACATGTACCGTTATGACTCTCTGTCACAGTTCATGTTAGTGTGAATGATCTCAGACATACCTCACTGGACTATATGGAGAGAGACCTGGTTGAGCCATCTCTGAGTACGTGTCCCAGGCAGGTATGTCCCTAGCTATGAGCAGCATACAACCCTTACCTAGAAAAAAGAAGTTATGTTCTTACCATAATGTTCCATCTGTGCTGTCAATCTTCATTCATTCTTGACTGTTGGGTTCGGTTCCAATCCTCGGAACTGACTTGGCCATTATTATCAAGCTTGTGCCAGCCAAAAACTCTCAAGCTAAGGCTACCCATAATGCTTCTCCTTCCCTTTACCTCAGATCGAGTTTACCCAATATGAAGAAAATCATGGAAGCTCTGTCTGAGCAACACCCTACTAACAAACCTCCAGGAGTCTTTTGGAGGGGGCAGGAGGGTGGGATGTCAAGAATGAAGAAAGTACAGTTGTGTACACTTACCATAAATGTAGATGTTCAAGTGTAGTCAGTTGCAGTCATTACATTTGGGTAATCTGCTTGCAGGTTGCCCTCAGTCGGCCTGATTAAAGTCTTGGGTCCTGCGTCAGTTGCTGTCCCTTCTTCCATGACATCAGGTCGCAAGGGGTATAAAACATGCAGCCGATGCCATTACATCAGTTTTTCTTGCCCCATATGTCAGGTGCCCCCCCTAATGGGAAGCAATTAAACATATACCTCCAACAAAAAAGCAAATACACTAAAAAGGCTTTTAAGCATAGTAAAGGAAAGTAGAGGTATAGCCAAAAGAAGTCAGGGGGCTGGAGGGAGGGTAACCAGGACTGCAACAGTGAATACACTCGAAACCTATGTTTATGGTAAGTGTACACAACTTTATTATGTTCTTCGTGTTCACTGTTGCAGTCATTACATTTGGGTAGATTCCCAAAGCTATGGTTGGGAGGAGGAGTTTAGATAGCATTAGGGCCAGCTATAAGGCCCTGCAGGACTGCAGTGGCAAAGCCAGATCTGGATTTAGAGAAAATTGGCAAATGATAATGCTTGGTGAAAGTATGTACAGAACTCCAGGTAGCAGCTTCTAGGATGTCCCTGGTAGGGACGCCTCTGAGAAAGGCTGTAGAGGTAGATGCAGCCCTGGTGGAGTGAGGTCTGATCCCCTGGGGGATAGGTTTTCCATGGTGCTTATAGCAGAAATGAATGCAATGGCTTATCCATTTAGAAATGGTTTGTTTTGAAATAACCTTCCCCTCTGCCCCTGTAGCAAATGCTACCAACAGCTGTTCAGATTTTCCTTTGCGCCTTAGTCCTGTCCAAGTAGAATCTAAGTGGTCTGTGCACATCTAAGGAATGCAGTATCCGTTCCCCTTTATTCTGTGGATTGGGAAAGAAGGTTGGCAAATGAATGGACGGATAAGTGCCACACTGGATACCACCTTGGGCATGAAGGATGGATTGGTTCTGAGTGACACCCTGTCCGCATGAAAGATGATGAAAGGCTCTACTGCCATAAGGGCCTGTAATTCAGATACCCTTCTAGCTGAAGTGATTGCTAAAAGGAAAGCTGTTTTCCAAGAAAGAAATTTTAAGTCTGCAGTAGCAGCTGGCTCGAAAGGAGGTAGAGTGAGTTTCTCCAAGACAAAGTTAAGGTCCCAGGCTGGGGTTGGAGCTTTCCTGGGTGGTCTCAAATTTTTGGCCCCTCTGAGGAACTGCTTGAGCAGTGGATGAGAAGAGGGGAGGTTCTGTGTTATGACCTGAAATAGCTGAGGCATGGATTTTAATGGAGGAAAAAAGAGGCCCTTGTGAAGCATCTCAGTTAAGTATTGTAAAATCTGAGGTAAACTGGGCGCTGCTGTGCTCATCCCATGAGAATGGTTCCAGGCACAGAATCTTTTCCATTTTTCACCATAAGATCTTCTAGTACCAGGCCTCCTTGCCTCTAAAATGATATCCATCCCAGGTTTGCTGAGGGATGGTAAAGGAGAGATTAAGTAATTAGCCAGGCTGCAAGGTTCAGTGTTGGTAGCTGAGGGTGCAGAATCTGGTTCTCCTGCTGAGACAGCAGGGAAGGAGTCTGAGGCAGGTGTCATGGAAATAACAGTGACACACTGTGCAGGAGGGGGTACCAGTGTTGGTGCGGCCAGTCTGGAGCAATCAAAATAATCCTTGGTTTGTCCTGTTTGACTTAGTAGTACTTTGGAGAGCAGAGGCAGAGGGGGGAAGGCATAGACTGATGGTTTTTCCAGCTGAAGGACAGAGCATCCACTTTCCAGGCTTCTTTGTGGGGAGTCCTTGTGCAAAATTTGTCCAATTGGTAGTTCTGGGGAGAGGCAAACAGGTCTAAATCTGGGCTCCCCCATTTGTTTGTCAACATGTTGAAAATCCTTGGTTCCAGTTTCCACTTGTGTGGGTCCATGAGGTTTCTGCTTAGTCCGTCTGCCAGTGTATTTAATTTTCCTGGCAGGAATTGAGCTTGTAGGTGCACTTGGTAGCTCAAGGCTGTGTTCCACAATACCATTGCTAGTCTGCAGAGGGGGTAAGAATGTGTACCCCCCCCTGCTCGTTTATGTACCATATAACAGTGGTGTTGTCCGTCTTTACCATTAGTTGTCCTGGAAGAATGTGGTCCTTGAAGGCTGTCAGAGCATTCTGTACAGCTAACATTTATTTTTGATCGATATGCAGGTGCATTTGACTTGGGTTCCATTTGCCCTGAATGCACTTCCCTGCCAGGTGAGCCCCCCCCCCCCATGCATAGTCTGATGCATCTGTTAGGGTTTGGGCGGCAGGGGGTGGTGTGAAAGGTAGTCCCTTGTTTTGGTGGCAGGCCTCGGACCACCAAAGGAACTCTAGGCGTAGGCAAGGTATGATAGGAATCATTGTTTCTAGGTTTTGAGAATGTTGACACCATAGGCTTTTTAGATACCACTGTAGTTTCCTCATATGTAGTCTTGCATATGGAATTAGAAGAATGCAGGAGGCCATGAACCCAATGCTTGCAGTATTTGTCTGGAAGATAGCAGGGTTTTTGTGGCCACTTGTTTGAAGTAAGTTGTCAAATGAATTTGCTTTTCTGGCATGAGGTAAGTCACTTGGGAAGTTGTATTCAAGCTTGCTCCTAGGAATATAATTTGTTGACAGGGTACAAGTTGTGATTTCTTTTTGTTTATGATGTACCCCAGACAAGTTAGAACCCTTTTTACAAAGGCCAGATGATTCAAAAGTCTGTCCTGGCTTTCTGCCTGAATTAGACAATCATCCAGGTATGGGCATATTTGAATATTTCTTTGCCTGCAAAATGCAATAACTGGAGCTAGGCACTTTGGCTTATCTACTGCGCCCAGGGTATTCACAAAGGGCAGTGCAGAGAGAACTGATAGTGCGCATAACCTGCTTTGAAGCGTAGGTATCTTCTGCAAGATTCCCTGATTGGAATGTGCAGGTATGCTTCTTTTAAATCTAATGTTGCCAACCAGGCATCTTTGCCTAGCATAGGAAGTAAATTGGTGAAGTCAGCATCTTGAATTTTGGAATCTCCAAAAAGGAGTTTAGAGTAGACCGGTCCAGGATAGGACGCCATGACTGGTCTTTCCTGGGTACCAGGATAAGTCTGTAGTAGAAACCTTGTCCCCTTTCCTCTTCTGGTGCTGGTTGAATAGCCCCCATGCTTAACAGAGAAAGTACTTGTTTTTGTGCCTCTGCCCATTGATTTGGGGGTAAGTCTGGCCATCCACTTGGTGTTGGCAACATGTGGAAATGAAATCTGTATCCCTGGGACACTATTTAAAACCCATTTGTCCTGGGTAATGAGTTCCCAGTCCTTTGCATGAAGAGCAATCTTTTCCCCCAAAGGGGCAGTCAGATAAGTGCTTGGAAATTTTAAAAGGAAATCATTGAGAGTTTACCATAGGGGGAAGTCTTATTCCCAGACTTGGAAGTAGCGGCTCCCCACTGCTTAGTTCTGTAAGCCCCCTGGGACTGAAACCTGGGGTTTTTGCTGTGTCTGGGTTTGGCTTGAGAAGACCTGGTAGGGGCTGGAAAGGACCAATTTTTAGAGGGCCAGTGTCTACTAAATCTAGGAGGTTGAATTTGTAAAAAATCTTTAACAGTTTGCATAGGTTTAGCTTTATCTTCCATCTTTTTAAGAACTTCCTCAGCCTTGTTGCCAAACAGGCGGCCCTGATTTAAAGGAGCATCCAACAATTTAGCTTTAACATGATCAGGCAAAAATTGCTCCTTAAGCCAAGCACATGCCTTCTGAGCACAGACCCAGTAACAGCAGCCTTGCAAGAGGCCTCTAACGAATCAAAACCACATTGCAAAGTATGTTTTCCAACTTGTTCGGCAGAATGCATTAAATCCTGTAATTCTTTATTTTCCACAGTCAGGAATCAACATCATTTTCTGTTTAAGCATTCCAATAACATGTTGCTGATATTTTAACATATGAAACTGGCAGTTTAAAGCCCTAATGGCCAAAGTTACAGAAGTGTAAACCTTCTTACCCAATCTATCCAGCATCCTTGAGTCTCTATCAGGAGGAGTAGGATGTTTAGAAGTAGAAGCCTTAATGCTCTTGGGCCCCTGTAAAATAGTCTCTAGATCTGCAATAGGATTTTTGAAAAGGAACTTGTGGGACTCAGGGACCCTGTAGTATCTATCAGGTTTTCTGGGAGCAGGAGGCAGGGAAGCAGGGGCCAAACTAGATTCCGAGAAAGCATCATCAACAATGTCCAGTACAGGAGGAATAGCTAAAGGCCTATGCCTATGCTGAGGTAGGAGAAGGAAACCCCTAAGCCTCTTTTTTGAATCAGAGTAATCCTGGCTTTCCCAGTGGAAATGCCCCCTTAGAGAATGTAAGGTTTCCCCAAAAGAAAAATCCTCAGGAGGGGAAGCAGAGGGAATAGAGTCCTCTGCATCAGAATCCTCATAAGTAGGTAAGGACAAATCCAGGTAATCAGAAGAGTCAGAAAAAACAGAATCCTGATCAGAAGATTCACAATCAACTTCAGTCCTAGGCCTTTTAGAAGGGGGGGGGGGGCTACCCCTGATTAGAGTTATTAGATCTTCAGCCATTCTTATTTGTTTTTTAGGCATAGAGGCCTGAGCATGTGGCCTGGGCTTCAGTTTTTAGACATGGATCGAGATTTAGGCCTAAGTAATGAAGGAGGCATTGATTTAATATGCAAGTCTGTAGGCCTGAATCCACCCTCAGAAGCCGGTGTCTGCACAGCGGCTCCGGTCCCATCCAAGGTAGAGATATCCGCGGGTTCCATAGTTGAAGCATCTCGCGGCATAATGGACTCTGAAGGGGTCTCAATAGAGGCCTGCGAATCAGAAGTAGCGGGTATCAGGGGCTGCGATAGCACCTCACTGAGTACTGACGAACTGGCGACTGGCTTAGGAGAAGCGTCGTCAGCAGTTTTGGACCTCGGCGGCCTGTCTATCTTTGCGGGTTTTTTTGGAATCCCAGTAGTCTGATGGCTAACCGACATTTCTGGATAATTAAACAGAGAACCAAAATATTTAGAGACAAAAATATACCAACAATGGATAGTGCACGGATTAAATAAAGCACAAAACCGACAGCAAGGTACATCATGGTCAGGGCCTAGGCAAGGAATACAGTACAAATGAAAATCTTTGCGGTATTTGCTTTTCACAAGTAATGCAATTAACTTTTACAGACATCGGTAAGGAGCATGAAAAAGTTTCCCCAATGGGGTACTTAGCTTTAGTTGAAGACTTAGATTCTGAAACTTGAAAATGAAAATTTCAGGAGTTGGCCGACCAGCACTTGCCAACTGCTTCTGCTTCGGGCACTGCACGGCAAGAAAGACTGATGTAATGGCATCGGCTGCATGTTTTATACCCCCGTGACGCAGGACCCAAGACTTTGTTAATCAGGCCGACTAAGGGCAACCTGCAAGCAGATTACCCAAACGCAATGACTGCAACAGTGAAACATGAAGAACGTCAACACAGATGGAACGTTGTGGTAAGAACATAACTTCTTTATCTGATGTTGTCAATCTTCATTCATTCTTGACTGTTGGGACAGAGTCTCCAGCTACTTTAGATCCTGGGAGGCCCCAAGGAAGAATATTCCTGAGCACCATAGAGCCAAAGGATGCTCTTCCCCTGGAGACCATATCCGATTTGTAATGTGATAAATGTATTGGGGGGGGGGGGGTAGCCCAAGTTGCGGCTACGCATACATCATCCACAGAAGTTCTGGAATGAAAGACTACTGGAAACAGATCTGGTAGAATGAGCTCTAACTTTTGTTGGCAAGTCGTTTGTTTTGGCTATAAATAAATGTAATGCAGTCTCTTAACCACTTTGACAGTGACTTTTGAGACTGGATTGCCCATTCTAGTACCCAAAAAGGATAGAAACAATTGATCCGATTTTCTGGATGATTTTGTTCTGTCCAAATAAAAACAATTGTCTGTGGACATCCAACAAATACAAGCAATATTCTCCCTTGTTTGAGAAATTTGGAAAGAAGACTGGTAAATCTATTGTCTGATTGATATTGCAGTCTGATACTACTTTAGGCAGAAAGGAGGGATTACTTATGAGCGACACTCTCTTTGTGAAAAATGATATACAGATGGTTTTACACACACAGCCTGTGACTCTGAAATTCTCCTGACAGAAGTGATAGCTACCAGATGGAGAGTCTTCCAAGATAAAAACTTGAGATCACAGGTGGCTGCTGGCTCAAAGGGTTGATGAACCAAACATTGCAAGACCAACGTTAGATCCCAAGGTGCTATGGGATCTTTGAAAGGTGGCTTCAAATGTAAAGCACCCTTAAGAAAAGTTTTGCAAAGAGTGAGACATTAAAGAACCATCATCAAATCTGTTATGGACATTGGAAATGGCAGCTAAATGAACTCTAATGGTAGAAGTAGAGACTCCCAATTGAAATAAGGTGGCTAAGTATTCCAAAACCTTATCGACTGGAGCCGAGAAAGGATCAAGACTGTATCAGACCAAAAGACAAATCTCTTCCATTTGCTAAGATAAAGTTTTTTGGTTAATGGTTTATGAGAACCCAGAAGTATCTTTTATACTGGGGATGACAAATTGTTTCACCTGGTAATTACTGGAAGTGGAGAAACCAAGCTGTCAGATTGAGATTTTGTAGGTTGAGATGGACCAAGCCTTGGGGAAGAGAACAGATCTAGAGATGGATCCAGAATCCATGGGCGGTGAACTAGGTGAGGCCAGAGAAAGGGAAACCAGACTTGAAGGGGTCAATGAGAATCACACTGCTTTTTAACCATTGGGTTTTCATCAGAAATGGGGGATTAGGGAAGGCATATAGAAGTCCTGGGGGCCAATCGTGGAGAAGAGCATCTCTCAAGGACTCCCCCCTGAGGGGGGACTAGGGCAAAACAGCCGCTGCATTTGTGGTTTATGGGAGAGGTGAAGAGGTCACAGCAAGGCTGACCCCACTGACAAAATATCTTCATCTCTACATTGGGACTGAGTGACCACTCATGAGGCAGGAGAATACATCTGCTCAGTTTGTCTGCAGTCACGGAGTTCCCCAGGATATGCGTTGCTATTAGAAAGTGGATGGAGGTGATAGCTCATTGCCAAACTCTTATGCCTTCCCGACAGAGGGTAGCATCTGGATATCCCGTTTGTTGATGTACTAGACTACTGACATGTTGTCTGACTGGATATCAATTGCCCCTGAAAGAAGAGCAGACTAGAATGCTTGCAACACTAAAACCACTGCCCTCGGTTCTAGGACATTGCTATGCAGATTGGCCTCTTGAGGGGACAGAGTGCCTTGGATTGTCTTTCCCTGAAAATGCCCTCCCACCCCATCAGGGATGCATCCATGGTCACTATGGCCTTGGGGTGAGAGGGGCAGAAGGGACATCTCCATAAATTCTCTTCTGGCTTCATCCAAGATAAATCCTGTCTGCAGCGGTTTACTATGAGGATCGGATGGGACATTGGGTAAGTCAACAGTGACCATTGCTGTCAGCAGCCATTGAAGCAGCCTCATGTGGTACCTCGCCAGGGGGACTAAGGTGATTGTTGCTGCCATAGACCCAAGAAGTTGTAAAACTAGATGAGCAAGAACTTTGCCTTGAGAGAGTATCACCTGAAGTTGCAACCTCAACTTTACCAGTCTGTGATGCGGAAGGGAAGCTATGGAGGATTTTGGGTTTAGTTTTGCCCTGATGAATTCCATCTCCTGTGAGGGAGATAGCTGTGATTTTTCCCGGTTTATGGAAATGCCTAAGAACTTGGCAAAATGTAAGATGGAGTCCAAGCCGGAAAGCAGCAGATGCCTGGTGGGGGCGGTGAGGAGCCAGTTGTCTAAATATGGAAAGATATGGAGTCCCTGCAGCCTTAGGTGAGCTGCTACAACTACCATGCTTTTGTTGAACACCCTGGGGGCTGTGGTGAGACCGAAGGGCAGTGTTCGAAATTGGTAATGACTGGCTCCTTGCCAGAAGCAGATATCTCTTATGGAGTGTTTGTCCATCTTTATGTGGTAATACGCATCCTGAAGATCTATGGAGCACATCCAATTGTCTTTTTCCAGAAAAGGAAGGATAGACTGAACTGTGACCATCTGGAATTTTGTTTGTTGTACAAATCTGTTCAACACACTGAGGTCCAAGATTATCCTCCAGTCCCCTGTCTTTTTTGGCACTAAAAATAATCTTGAGTAAAATCAGATCCTATCTGGTCTGGTGGGACCTGTTTGGATGACACTTTTTGAAGCAGCTTTTGAATCTCTAGTGCTGCTATATCCCTCTGACGGGATGTCTGGGATTTGTCTTTGCTGTTTGGGGCAAAGGTTGAAGGGAATATGGCAACCTCTGGTAATTATTGTCTGCACCCAGGAATCCAATGTTATTGTGGGCCTGGCTGAGTGGTGCAGAGAAAATCTTTTCCCTACTGCTCCCAGAGGTAAGCAATTGGGCCGCTGCTCAGGGATGCTGTAGGGTTGTCCAGAGAAGGAATCCCTGGAACCCTGGTTATGTGGGCCCCCCCTCTGCCACAGGAGGGGCATCCTCCCGAAAGGTTCCCCCCTCCTACCCCGGGGGGGGGTAGTACTCACCATGCGTGTCCCAAAAAGGACCTTGGGTCTTCCTGAACCACATCTTTCCACTCCTCCAATTCCTGGACTACGGTCAGAGAGGATCAGAAAAATGCATGCCCACAGCAAAAAGAGTCTTTCTGTCCTTCTCACACCTGGATAATGTGTCTCTGACTTCTGGGCCAAAGAAAGAAGTAGCATCAACTGGAGCGTTGACAAAGGAAGTCTTAAAAGGGGTCCACAAAAATCACAAGCGCATCCAGGCGTAGTGCCTGTACCCACTGCTCTAGACTTCCCTTCAGCTGTATGTGCAATAAGCCGCATAGATGAGTTGGAGATTGACTACGGTGGCAAGATGGGAGGCAACCTTATCCTGGACCACATCAGACACTGCCCCTGTCAAGGTATCCGATAGCTCAGTTATCAGATCCCTTTGGAGTCAGGTGAAGTGTGCCAAGTAGTTCAAGGGCCAAATAGCAAGGTCGATGAAGCATAGATCCACTTCCCAACTCTGTCCATCGTCCAAGACTCTCGGTTTGGAGGGTGGACGAACTCTCTTCAGAGAGTTCCTTTTTTGTTGCTGCCTTCATCATCATGGCATCTACTGCTAGACCTTTCGACCAGTGGGGCTGATCCTTCAGGGCTGACAGAATTTTGTCAGGTCTCCAGAGGATTGGGCTCTATGGTGTCAGGAGCCTTCCATGCACACTGCCCTACGAGTTTGATTAGTTCATCTGCAGGCAGAGTCACCCAAGAAGTAGATGGCTGGGCACGAAAAGCCTGCAAGAAGACAGATTCCTCTGAGGATGGGTTTGAGGACTTCCAATGACCCCTCTGTTTCAGAATCTCCAGGATATCTCCAAAGGAGACATCTTCAGGGTGTGATTGTGGGGACCCTTCCCCCTCATCAAAATATGCATCTTCAGTGACAGATTCTTCTGGAGAATTCGGGTGTTTCCTCTTGCATGATTCTCTTTCGGGGTGGCTCCTCAGGGGGGGAGGTCTGAGGAGGACTCCAAAGAGAGGGGACCCTGCAATAGGGCATCCTGCTGCTCTTGTGCCTGCTGTCCCGAGGTAGCAGACTGACAGCTGTGAGCCACAGGATACATAAATATGACACACTGATGGGGATGGTACCAGCTGTGAGCCTGCTGAGACTGGGGCTCTCTCCATAATCTGGAAGGCAGGCTTACCCGAAGAGGGATGGGAGCCTAGAACTGAGAAAGAACCACAGAACCAGGGTCACAACCCACTCTGGCAAGCCACCTTCCAGAGTAGGAGCCGTGACAGGACTTGTAACTGCCAGGGCACCAGGAACTGTAGATGGTGCAGCAGCAGAAAAAAAAAATCGGAGCCGATCCAGGGATCCCACAGCCGGCAGCCAAATCATGGTCACAGGAGTGTGATGGAGCCAAAGACCACTGAGTTGGCACCACAGTGAGATCCACCATCGGTATAGAGGTAGTTGGCACCAGGAACATCAAAGTAGAGGGCTCCAAGACCTCCGGAGAGGTTGAAGGAGGAAGATATATGCGAATCCTGGGAGAGTAAATCTTGGCTCCGGGAAGGAGGGAGGTCTGGGAGGCAGCAGGAAGACCTCAGGCTGCCAAGAGCTGATTCACCAATCTATGCCCAGTTCTAAAAGACTCCAGGAGGAAGGGATGGACATCCCAGAGGGCGACTCCAGTTATAGGTTCATAGGTAGGTACTAGGCCATCGGCCCTAGGGCCTATACAAGCCTAGCCATAACAATTTCCTGGCTATTGCTTCCCACAGATATTTACTTTCCTGGACCCCTGTCTAGCAGGGCTACTGATGTGATCCCTGGGGTGAATTTCCTATCTCCCATCCAATCGTTAAGTCTCCTCTTGAAGAGGGCCATTGAGGCACTCTGCCTGACATGTATGGACAGCCTATTCCAGAGTATGGGGTGTCTATGTGTCAATAACCTATCCCAACAGCATGTTCTATTCATTGTGATGACAAGGTTAAGATCCCTGGAGAATGTGGCTCAGCGGGATTGGGATTTCTTTAAATGTAGCATGTCCAACAATTCTGGGTTTGACATGGCCTTGTATGTTAAGCAGAGATCGCCTCTGAGTAGGTGATATGCAACAGAGTATAGCTTGAGTTTCTTCAGACGGTCAGCATAAGGCATCTGCTTTAGGCCTGTGATTCTTTTGGTGAGGTACTGCTGTGGCCTTTCTAGTTGTTGCAGATGTCTTGTGAGGTACATACCAAAAGGGGCATTATATTCTATAATGGGTCTAATAAAGGATGAGTACAGGTCAACAATGACCTTTTTTTGTTGGATGAAAAGCCCTTAGTGATGAGGTGTGCCATGTAGAAGGATTTTTTTTAACTGTTGTGGCTATGTGGTCATCAAAGGTGAGACCACTGTCCACCGGTGTCCCTAGCTCTCATCACACTTTCGGTGTTTAGTGTACTGCCAACTATGTGGTAGTTCATAGGTACATGTTTTTTCCCAAAGGGGACAACTATACATTTTTTGGCATTTAGCTTGAGCCCATGGCTCTGGCACCAGGCATCTCTTTCGGTAAGGCCCTTTTGTAGTATATCCACATCATTTGGGAATTCAATAATGGCTCCCAGCTTGCAGTAATCTGTGAATTTTGTAAGCCAGAGTCCCTTAGTGTTTGCCTGTACTTCAGAGAAGTAGATGCCAAACAACAGTGGTCCCAGGACAGAACCCTGTGGTACACCACTTGTCTGGACCTGGATTTGGAGTCCGCTACTTTTACAGTAAGCCAGTTTGCAACCCATCGAGTGATGTAGGGATTAATGCCCATTAATGCCCAGCTTAGTAAGTTTATCTATGATTCCAGAGTGGGGGATAGTGTCAAATGCCTTGGCGATGTCCAAGTAGGCTGTGTGAACCACCTTACCCTCGTCCACGGCTCTGCAGACTGATATGAAGAAGCCGATCAGGTTCAGGAGGCAAGATCAGCCCTTTACAACCCCAAACTGGGTGGATCGAGTCTTTGAAGGTTGCCAATGTCTTTGTTTATAAGTTCCATGATTATGCGTTCCATGGCCTTGCAGATCAGGCTCATCAGACTGATGGGGCGGTAGTTCCTAGAATCCAAAGTGAATCCCCCCTTGTCGAGTGGGATGACTGTAGCTGTGCGCCACTCTGGGGGCACAAAGCCAGAGGTGAGGCTATGATTAAACATGACACAAGTGAGGTGCCAATTCATTCTGTAGTTCATGCAGTACACAGCCCGGGATGTCGGCTGGTCCCATGGGTGCTGTATTGTTGGCTTTGGAGAGTTTTTTTTTTTTTTTTACCTGAGTGGCCGTGATTACCAGAATTTGGCATTCTTTCAGTATTGAGATGGGCCCTTTAGTGGGTGAGGGGAGGGTGAAGTTGGCACTGAATCTATCTGCCAGGATATTGGCAATATCCTTGGGATCAGTATATCTACTGCCATTCCGCTGTAGCTCAGAGCAGATCTGAGTATTGCCATTTTGAATCTTGACACAGCTATAGAATGTCTTGTGGTTGTCTTTGGAATCAATGGCAATTTTGTTTTCATAACTAGCTTTGGAAGATTTTATGAGGGATCTCAACTTTCTACTGAGGCTGGTGAGGGAGTTTTTTGAATCCTGGATTCTTCCTCTTTACTGCAATAGTTTCTTCCTTTTGTTGTACAGCTTGTTTATGGCAGAGGACCACCAGATTAGCTTCCTTTTTTTTAAGAGGACAGCATCTTAGTTTTATTTGGGATGGCTCGGTCCATGCACAAGTGAATGTGCTCATAAAGCACCTTAGTGTAGGATTCAGCAGTTGAACTTCCAGTTCCCATCTGCATGGGTGTCATGAAGTTTGTTACTTCTGACTTGAGAAGCATAAAGTTGGCTTTGGAGAAGTTTCTTACGGAGGTTTCCTTAAAGGGGGGTGGGATGTGGATATAAAGGGTGATTAGCTTATGGTCTGATCTGACCGAGGGGGTAACCATTGGTGTGGAGCATCGATCTCACATGTTGGTAATGACCAGGTGTAGAATACTAGCACCCCTGGTGGGACTATGAATTAGTTGCTCTAGGGGGTTGGCATTTATGAATTCCAAGAACTGTTGAGCAAAGGTGTTGGTACAGAAGTAGTTTTCCCAGTTAATGGCAGGGTAGTTGAAATCACCCAGTATTAGGGTGTTTGGTTGTATCTTAATATTTTCCAGTATGTTTAGAAAGGTGTAGTGTTTATATACTATCTCTTCTATTGTAAAAGTTATTACTTTATTAATAGATCAGTCATATGTCGCAAAATGGAAAGATTATTGGGAGCCAATTAGTATGCACTTCATGAAAATCTCCTTAACACATAAAAATATGATTGTAAATAACTCCATGTTATGGTTACTAAAGGAATTTTGTACTTCACCTATTACACCTAAACATATGGTTTGTTACCCATTAAATATTATTATTAGCTATCGTAACTTTATATTCATGCACCCTAAGTATAGGGAATGGAATTTTATTGTATTCCCTATAATGTATACTCAGGGTATGCTTTTGTCATCTACTTCTGAAGGAACTCATTTAGCTATAGATAATGATCTAAAGTACTGGTATCAGTTGATATCTGATAATAAAGTTAAAAATCTAGATTTCTTAAAACAAGAATTTGATCTAAGAGAAACTTGCTGGTTAGAGGTTCAGACCTTTAGACAACATCTCATTAATAAAATAGATCTAATGTCTATAACAGTTAAAGAATCTATTCCAACACTGATTGATTACTTGATATTAAATTTACAACATAAAGTTTCTGATAAAGGTAAACTTTCATACATACATAAAATTATCAGACAAGAAACTTTTTACAGTGTAGATTCATACTGGAATTATTTCACTTCTATTAATGGGGACCCACCAAATCAACAAGATAAATATATATTGGAATCTGCTTATAGAACTACGTCTTCCATTGTCTGGAGACTTTATACATGGAAATTTTTACATAGATCTTTTTATACACCTTTGATGATGAATAAAATAAATAATAAAGATAATTTATGTAAGAGATGTAATGTAGAAATTAATGCTGACTGGGCTCATATGTTTTATGACTGTATAAAATTGAAAGAATACTGGAAGTCAATTAATGAATTTTTGCAGGCTCTTTTTACAGATAATTTCATTATTTCTAAATCTCTTATATTATTCAACACACCTGTACCTCAAAGTGTTAAAAAGGTTAAGCTTCCCTTGTTATGGTCTATTCTAGCAGTGGCTAGGAAAATAATAACTAGAAATTGGATTTCAGATACACCTCCTTCGTTCAATGAATTTAAAAATGTTATGAATATAGTGTGCCATATGGAAATAAACACAATTAGGACAAGAACAACTAGAAAAACATCTTATTATATTGTATGGGATAATTTACAAAATTTGTTAAAAAAATTCTAATTTCAATAGCACGGTATTTTAGTTTAATTAATTGATCTGATTGTAGTGGATGTCTTTGTAAATACTTTAGTTGTTTTGTTGAATATTATAATACCTATTTTTAATTGCTTGTATAAAATTGTTATGATATTTCTCTTATATGTTAAAACAATAAACCTGTTTTGAAAAAAAAAAGAAAGGTGTAGTGAGAATCTTGGGGCATGGTGGAGGATCTGTACCAAGTTACAACTTGTATTGCAGTCTTAACTAGTGTTAGTTGCACCTGGAGAATTTCAGATGCATTGTGTTGGGTAACCAACCTGGAGGTGTGAATATCCTTGGTGAATATGGACACCCCCCTCCGCCTTTACTGTTTCGGTCCTGGTTTGGCGGCTGAAAAGTGTGGTATGTGTTGTAGCCTGGTACTGCAGGAGTGCTCTCTGGAACTTAAAACCAGATCTCAGTTATTGCACAGATATCGATGTTCTCCATTTTTAGGAGAGCCTCGAGAGTGCATCTTGAAGTTCAGACTTCTAGCATTGAGTAGCATTACCTACAGATTTTGTTTGCTTGTACCCGTTACGGTGGTAGTTTTGTCCTTTGAACCTTGCCTAAAAAAGGCACTACAGGGGTGGCAAGAGCCTTAGCCAGTAACGTGAACCCCAGGGGCAACAGGTGCAAACCATCTCTTGCAAAGCATTGTGGTTCGTCGATCATGTCATCCCAGGCAGATGGATACTGGATCCCCTTTGAATGACACCAGAAGCTTAGCCAATTATTGAAGTCAATAATTTTGTCCTTATACTGTGGTATCATTCTGGGCAATGTCAGGATGCTACTCAGGGCTAGGGTCATACCTACCTGGGCTACATGATTTGAGAGCTCTTTCATGTCTCTTCTTTGTACTTGTTGTGGAGTGACTTGAGTTCATGTGTTATGTGGCAGATCCTGGCACCTGACAGACAACTAACTGCAATTTTCTCCTTGTTCAGCCTGGTGAGTGGGACATCAGTGTGCCTGCCTACAGATTCACCTATGACTAAAGTGTTGGGTATGTTGTCTTGCCTTAGGGGCTGCTGTTGGGTGGCACACTGGTGTTGTGAGCTATGTGATGCTTTGGTTGTGTTTGGGGGTGGTGTTTGTTTGCATTTCAGCTTCAGAGGTCCTCGTTGCTTGAGCAGGTTATTGTTAAGATCTTCCACATATGTGGGTTTTGTGTTGCTATGTGCGGGTTTTGGTGGTGTGGGTTTTGAAGGACTATGTGCTGTTTGAGGTGTTGTGTAGGTGTTAACCCTCTCCTCTTGACTGTCTAGCACAGTCCTGGCTGGAGAGAGCTTTGCTTCTAGTTTGACTATGTAAGTGCATATCTCGCAGGTTGTAGTGTTATGTGATAGGAAGAGAGGTTGTCTGTGTACATGAGGCAATTGCTGCATTGCCCCATGATGCCCAGATTCACCAGGTGGACAGGAGAAATCACCAGATGCTGACCATTGGACATGGCTGGTTAGCTGCTTTGTGTAGTACAAGAGCTGTTTTCCCTTACTTTTTTGCAAGGTACTTGCAACTTTAGGCTGTCTAGTGCCTACAACTATTTTCTCCTCATTACCAAGTAGAGGTGAGTGCTTGTAACAAATTAAGTCTTCCTAGTGCTTTTTAGCGAGTTTTAGAGCAAGTACTAGTCACAGGTATACAGATTTTAGTGCTACTGCTGATAAACTAGCTAGTTCTAAGGGAAAATTTGAGGAGCAGACTTCCTGGCACCAGGGATAGTTTAACCTTAGCCCTGCGGTGTGGTGTGTAAATGCGAGCAAACAAGTGTAGTTATACCAGAAAGTTGAAAGGGATAGAAACCAGCCCAAAATGGCCAATAAAATTGCAATTTCAGAGCTGGAAACCACTCTTCTAGTGTTAGATAGGCAGTACAATGCTCCCACTCTCACTGGCAAGCAGTAGGACCTCCCTCTACCACAGCAAGGTCTGGACAACTCTGAACACTGAAACTAAAGTCCTGAAACCAGCAAAGCCTGGAAACTGGACTTTGCTAGTTACAAAAGGCGGGAAATTAGCAAACAAGATAGAATTTTTTTTTTGGTTAAATCAGGCTTAACAATGCAGTTATACAGTAAATAGGCACAGAAAGGCTAATGCACTTGAGTGTATATCCCAGAACAATAAATTCAAAACTTTGCAAAATTAGAAATTTGAAAATTTAAGCTTTTAAAATAAAGCCAGGCAAGTGCTCAACTGGAAAACAACTTACAGGCAGAAATACAGTGAAATAAGTAGCTAGTCTACTTTTTAAGCTTTCTGAGAAGTGCAGGTAATAAAAATGACCAAAATCAGCAAAATTCTTGCAATTAGCACAAAAAGTCTCTCTCTCGTTGCTGGTGCTGTAGTGGTCTGCAGGATGCCCAAAAAGGATCTGCTGATCTAAAACAAGCTCAAACTTGTGCAAACTAACGTATTTATGCCAGAATGTTGAAAAGGATAGAAATCAGCCCAAAATGGCCAATAAAATTACAATTTCAGAGCTGGAAACCACTCCTCTAGTGTTAGATAGGCAGTACAATGCTCCCACTCTCACTAGTAAGCTGTAGGACCTCCCTCTACCACAGCAAGATCTACAAAGAGACTTAACTGCAGACCCAAAAAAGTGGTCTATAGAGGGAGAGTATCTAGTCCTGGGGGTACTTAGTATCTCGACCTTCAGCACCGTGGTCTGATGACCAGAACTTTGCTTGGGAGGAGAAGGAACCAAAATGTTTGAACAGACTATTGTTGGTGCTAGGGAGGTCGCTGGAACCAAAGACAAGGTTGGCGCCGTAGGGTCTGGGTAGTCTCAATAATACAAGGCAGCATGGTGGATTTTACAGGTCTTGGTGCCAGAGCAGGAGTCAGGGCAGTCTTAGAAACTTTAGGCTTTGGCTACGATGGAATCAGAGATTTTGTAGTCTTAGATTCATGTACCATGGGAGATGATGATACCGAATGACTCCTTTTCTTAGAATCTGTCCTGGGAGATTTTGATATCTCTGCATCAATAAAGCTTCACTGAATGGTCATTTCAATAAACCCTTAAGAATAAGTTTGTTACATGTTTTTGCAAGGGTACAAGCAATAAAACCCTTGCAGAGTTCACATGGAGGTTGTACCTCAAGGTGAGGGACACCCACGCAGTAAACGAATGAAAGATGCCCATCGGAATTGGGCATCTTTCCGCCACAGTCCTTACACTATTTGAACCCTGTGGTTCCCTTTGCTTTGCTGCCACAATCAAGCCAGAAATAATGCATGCGCACAGACACACACATACAAAGACAAACACACGAGAAGAACAAGCAAGCACAGACAATTTTTTTTTATATACATGTACCAACAATGGTACTCGAGATTACCCACAAACAGGATAAGAGGAAGAAAAAAGGTGTGGGGGGGTAAGGATACCAGCAATGTTAAAGAATTACAGTAGGTAGAGGAAAAGGGGAGGCCTATACCAACGATGGCAAGTCAGAAAAACCTTGAAGGTGGGAGAAAAGGAGGATAAAATTTCCTCACAACTAACGGACAACCAATGACAACCTTAGAAGCAAGAAAGTATAGACAAAAGTAGACAAAGGTAGATATAAAACTCAAAGTTTAGCACCTAACTGAGCACACGACTGATGCGTCTAATTTTCTACACAGCAAACGAGATCTGAGGTAAAGGGAAGACAGACATTATGGGTAGCATTAGCTTGAGTCTTTTTGGCTGACGCAAGCTTGATATAACGGCAGAGTCAGTTCAGAGGATCGGAACCGAACCAAACAAGTCAAGAATGAATGAAGACTGACATCAGACTGAATGTTTTCAATAACTGGTTCAATTTTTGGTGTCATTCAAAGGGGATCCAGTTGCTGTCAACCTGGGAAGCCTTGCCTTCCCCATACTGCCTTTTTTAGGTAAGGTATCGAAAACATTACCCACATGAAATTAACCAATCAGAACACAAGGGTCATGCTGCTAACATGCTGCTAAATGCAAGGAGCTTAAGCCGGAAATTGCACTCCTTGGAAGTTCTTCCATCACTAGAAGATGTAGATGTCTGTGCAGTCATAGAAACTTGGTTCAAGGCCTCAGAGTACCCCAGCCTTGGAAAGCTACAATGCCTTCTACACATTTAGACTGCAAATGAATGTGTGAAAACCAAATGAGGTGGCATTTCAATCTATATTGAGATAAATTCACTTCCTGTCAAGTTAGATTGGACAATTCCGTTACTCTAGGTCTAGGTTATGGTGGGTAAGACCCCCATTTCAAGTCCTAGTCAGTTATAGATCCCCTTCCATGGATCACAACACCCATGAAGCCTACTTGTCCAAACTGGAGATGATCAAAATTTTACCGAACACACTGGCTATGGGGGATATCAATTGTCCCACCACCAACTGGGAAACCTACCCTAGCCCTAACTCACTAGTGCAAAAGTTCCTTGGCTTGTTAATTCAAATGCACTGGAACAAACTGTCCATACCCAGACAAAAGGAAATAACATTCTAGATCTGATCCAACTTGTCAAACAGGTGCACTGCTGCAACTGTCAGACCTTCATTAGTTAAAACTAACCACAAATCAGTCAATTATGAGCTGGCACCAGAACTCAAAGGGTGAAATCAGACTAAAAACTTCACCAAGGCAAACTATACCCTTCTAGGTGAAGGAATAAATGAATTCCAAGCGCCACCCCAAGCTGGAAGTGGTAACTACGCCAAAGCTTACACTAAAAGCCCTGTACAATCAATCACTTACAATCACTTGTATAAATTTGGCTGTACCAGAAAGAATCAAATCCAGAGCACAAAGTAAAAACAAGCTGCCACAGTGGACATCCAGCACCAACAAACTTTACAATAAACGCAAAAAGTTGCTAAGAAAACAAAGGCAAGGCCCCAACAATGGAAAAGTGCCCTCCTTAGCCTCCACAGGCAAATACGACAATTTGTCAAATCCTCCAAGGGTTCCTTTTAGAGAAACTTGGCAAATACAGCCAAGGATAACCATAAGGCCTTTTACATGTACATACATAACCTAAAGGGTATGACCCTGTGCAGAACTAGTGGCCAGTGGTATCACGCATACTGAGCCTACAGAGACAGCAAACCTGCTAGTGGATAAGGTTTGGCAAAATGTTTACGCCTTTATCCCCTCCTAACTTACAGCAAACCTTCACCCAAAATTCCCCACACCCTACATATCTGAACAGGTCCTCAAAGCCCTGTCGAAGGCAAAAAAACACAGCCACTATGGGACCAGACGACATCCCAGACTGTACAGGCTAAAACATGAACTAGCATCACCACTAAGTAGCCTTTTCAATCACAGCCTAAACACAAGCTTTGTTCCTATAGAATGAAGAACAGTTACAGTTATTCCCCTCCACAAAGGTGGCCTAGCAACAGACCTGGGGAATTGCAGACCCATAAGCCTGACCAGACATCTGTAAGGCCATGGAATGTCTCATTATGGACCTCAAACTCAGGATCCTACCCAATTCGGCTTCATGAAGGGCTGATTTCTTTGAAAGTGTGATCAAGGATATTGAGGGCAAATCTGTGCACACGGCATACCTCGACTTGGCAAAGGCTTTCGACACAATCCCACATTCAGGCATTACCAATAAACTTAGCAAACTGAATGTAAACCCCTTCGTTGTAAGATGGATTGCCAAATGGCTCACAAACTAGACACGCACTATCAAAGTAGGTGACTCCACATCAACCAGCAGACCTTTAACCAGTGGGGTGCCACAAGGGACAGTGCTGGGCCCCCTACTGTTTGGTATATACTTCTCAGAAGTTTAGATCAAAACTAAAGGGTTGTGGCTGACCAAGTTTGCAGACAACTTTAAACTAGGTGAAATCATTGAATCCCAAATGTCAGTATACTCCAGGAGGGTCTCATGCAGTCCAATAACTGGTGCAGTAGTCTTCAAAAGGAATGCAAATAAATGCATCATGCTCTTCGGCACAATCAATGTTCCTTCTCCCTATCAAAAACAACAATACCCTAAGTACCCATGAAGTGGTAAGGGACCTGGGATCACAAGTTGACCTTGACCTTAGCATTGACCACCATGTGTCTACTGTAGTAAGGAAAGCTTTCTATGTAGCACAGTTGATTAGTAAAGGCATCACCTTAAGAGCAAAAGTTATAGCCCCCTATACTCAGCACTTATCCAGCCCATAATTGAGTACAAGTCAATGGTGGGAGGCTGGTATAATGATTAAGGTATTTACCTTACAGACACAAGGCGCAGGGGTTTGATTCTTACATGGGGTAATTGGCTAGGCTTAAAATGGTCCACAAGGACAGTTAGCCTAGTACTAATCTATGATCCTATGATAATGCCACATTCGGCATGTACTGTACTAAGCACGTGCAGCAATTAGACAGAACTCAGAGGTTTCTAACAAAGATTATCAAGGTGCTCCAGCATGTTTCTTACACACACCGACTAAAGTCCCTGTCACTATACTCCTTAACATACAGACTTCTTACAGGAGACTTATACCTGGCCTACACAGCAATCCAAGACCTAAACCTAAAGAACTTTCTGCATATTCATAAATTAAAACGGACTAGGGGCTACCCCATTCTACGGATCAAAATATGGCCTGTAATTTATTAAATAGGCCATGCTAAAGGGACAGATCTATCTCCCAGTGACTACCACATCTTTGAAATAGGCTACCAATTCACGTGAAAAAGAGCACCTCTGGGACACTGTTCAAGAGGAACTTGGACGAGTGCATGAAGCACTGTAAATTCTTACTGTGGATAGCGCCCACAACCCTCCTGGACACGGGCAGTCATCACTAACTGCAATCCTGGGTAATGAATAGCATTTGTATGTTATTTCACTCGGATGAAGAGGCTAGGCTTAGAATGACCTCCAGGTTGATAGCCTAGTAATCTTCTATGATCCTATAATTTTTTTTGCCCTGGCAAAAGCCATGTAGAAGACGCCAGCACCAAAGTCCACATGGACTAAATAGTAACAACCATCTGTGCCATGGGTTCATTTCAGGGAGCTTCAGTCTCCTTCTCCAGATGGTAAGGTCAGGGACAAGATTGGGGGGGGGGGTGTCTGCTAAGGAATGTAATTAACAGGACTACAGCGCCAACCCCAACCAGAATGAAAAGGATACAGTGGCAGTAGTTAGAAAACAGAAGGGAGGTAGACAGTGGATTAACAAAACTGCAAGTGAAACTACTCAAACATTTATGGTAAGTTCATAACACAATTGTACCATATGCATCATAGTATTCACTGTTGCAGGCCTCATTTTTGGGAATATTTTCAAAGCAAAAAGAAAACAGGACAGTTGGATAAATACAATCAAGAGATAATGCCCTGCAGGATAGGAAAATAAAATCCTGCACTCGCCCTTTGGGGTACTGCCTACACTGCAGTGCTCAGAGAAGGTGTGAACAGAAGTCCAACCTTTTGCTTCCAGAATAACCTGTCTGGTGACCTCTCTAAGGAAGGACGTGATGGCAACAGAGGCTTGAGTCGAATGGGATATAATAAGAAGTTATATACCTACCATAATGTTCCATGTTAGTTGTCTTCTCGCCTTCTTTCTTGCTGGATGGGTTCGGAGCTGATTCTTGGCTCCGACTCGGCAATCTACTAAAGCTTGAGAGCTATTTACTGGCTCGTGGCCCTCCCTATATCCCACAATGCTAGGCGTCAGATCCCCAGATCTCATTTGGCAGAGCTAACACCAAGGAAAGATTCAAGGACACCTGTCCAACCACAAGGAAAAACTATAATACAAGGACAGAGGAGGACACAATGTACATCAGAGTTGTCCAGAGGAAGAAGGCCTCAAAAGGGGACTCTTCTGGGTCTGTCCAGGCTAGAGGGAAGGAGGGTGGGACGCAAGAAAGAAGGCGAGAAGAAGACAACTAACATGGAACGTTATGGTAGGTGCATAACTTCTTAATGTTAAGTTGTCTATCTCCAAACCACAAAAAAAAAAAAAAAGAAAAACTAACTGATGAAAAAGGAAGCGATAGAAACACAAGAGCTGGCAATGTAAAAACAAAAAACACTATTTATTCGTAAGCACTTTTTTGGTACCGTTAATAGTAACAATGTTTCACTTGGAGCTGCTGAAGAACAAAGAGAGAGTTTGCTCTCCAGTAATATCAATGACTTGGACATTAAATTATACAAATGCAGAAAGTTGCAGTTAGAGGTTTCCTATTTAGAGGAGTGTATAGAGAAAAAGATTGTACCCAAGGGATTGCGCCAGTGGCGCTACCCAGCAGGCCTGGTGGAAAATTCAGTATTCCACCAGGAATTAATCGAACTCTTTGATCGTCAAGGGCTCAAATTTCTAAAATCTCTTATTAACTTCTACAATACAGATATTGGCATCCTGAAAGCAGAACATGAAATTTTGGAACATGTTATTAAAACACATAGTGACTTTCCCTGATACAAAAACGAATACTGTAGAATTTTTACGAGCATTGAGGCAACAATGGACAAACTGCTTACTATAAAGAAGAAAAAAATAGCCAGGGATATACAAGATTATTCTAATAATAGAGCCTATCCTAGGCCACCTCCTACTACCCCTAATGCTCCCACAAATAGTTCGGCCACTGGTGATGTTAGCATTGCGGAAGAGACCCATGACCCAGTGCATGCTAATTCTCCCAACAACAATAATGACGAAGTACAGCCATTAAGGCGTAGTAAGAGGATAAGCAACAACACTAGCGTAAACAATGGTGGGTCTGACACCAATCAAAATAGGGCCTTTGATAACACTAATAGGATGCACGGACCTAACCAACAGGGTTTTCGGGCAAATCACAAAGGCCAACAGAACAATTGGCAGCATCATTCCAATCAGCAACAAACAAGGAACAGAAGGAAACAGCGGAGACGGTAGTTCCTGGAGGGGATCACGACTTCACACCTCGTATACACACAAGTTCAGAGGGTGATTTCAACATTTACAACTATACATCCCTGGACATTCATCAAGACATGGTTGACTTCTTATCCAAAGGGTTAACTTTTGTCCCTGGGAAAAGGAGACATTGTCAAAACCATTATTGACTTGAAACTGTTTGTCCGCAAGTTAAACCTCAACTTGCTTATGGGGGAGAGTTCAACTATGATTAGTTCAGTAAGAGTCTCAAGTCTATTCAATCCACCTTTACATCCAAGCCTATGTTTTTTTGAAAAAATGTGTGAAATGGATTTCAGACCTACCATTGAGAAAAATAATCAACAGAAAAACATCAACAATAATATCAGTTTATTAGAATACGATTTTCTCAACTTGTTAAATGACTGTAACATTAGGGTCATGAAGCCAGATAAGGGCGGGGGACTGGTTATTACAAGTATGTAGAAAGCATGGATAAACACCTTAACACACATGTTTACACACAGGTCACCATAAATGAGGTGAATTTAGCATACAAAAAGATTAGGCCATTGTTAGATGATTTATTTCTTGAAGGTTCAACAGATATGGACTTGCATCATTATTTATCCATGATTGCACCTAGGACACCAGCCTTTTTTGGTACGCCTAAAATCCATAAAGCCATCAACGATCCTCCATTTAGACCGATTGTTGACGGTCAGGGATCAATTACATATGGTTGTGCTAAATACATCAACAGTGTTTTAAAACCATTAATCGAAAGTGAGCCCCAAATTTGTAGAGATTCTTGGGGATTCCTTAAAAATATCAGTAAGTTGAAAAATCAAGCAAATGTGTGTTTTTTAACGATTGACATCAAGGATCTTTATACTGTAATTTCCCAAAAAATAGGCTTAGAGTGGATTACAGACATTTTATTATTTAAGAATGTAGAAGACATGACTATATAATACTTGATAGAAACATTACTAGAAATAGTCTTGACTAATAATTTTATGTTTTTTGAGGGACAATTTTATTTGCAAAAATCTTGTGTGGCAATGGGGTCACCCTGTGGTGGCAGCTTTGCCAATGCCATAATGGCATATTGGGAAAATAAGTCATTGTTCCCAAACCATTTATTTCAAGAAAATTTCTCCTGGCACACCAGATACCAGGATGATACGTTTTGTATTCGGAAGGGAGAAAAATCTTTTGTACCAACTTTTATCAACAACATTACTCAGATGACTAATTTTCTTGAATTCACCTTCAGTGAAGAAGAGACTTCCATTAATTTTCTTGACATTTTATTAGTCAATGACAGAGCTAATAGTAGGTATAAAAACATGATATATAGGAAACCGACTTATTCCAACACATTTTTACATTTCTCTAGCAATCACCCTTACCATCAAAAAAGAGCTGTTGTTAAAGGCCAGATGTTAAGGGCAGCTAGAATGATCTCTGACGATCTGGATTTTGGGATTGAATGTGAACATTTACAAAGTATGTTTACGAAAAGAGGTTATCCTGACAATTTAGTAACAAACATTAAAAAAGAGGTAGTACACAAAAGAAGTGTGGGACATTTTAAGCCACTATTAATAGGTCAAATAGAGCAACAAGTAGAAAATGATTTAGATAAAGAAATAGTTTCTAAAAATAACAATAAAAGCATTTACAAGACTAGTTTTTTTATGTACATATTCACTGGACTATCAATTTATTAGGGAAATCTTAAATAAGAATTGGAGCATTATCAAAGAGGACCAAACGGCATTTAAAGCTTTAGGAGTGAGGCCAAATATTACTTATAGGAGAAGTCAAAATTTAAAGGCTCTGTTAGAGAAAAGGCAACATTTGAACAGGGCTAATGGAATGTTCAAATGTGGGGCTTGTTCCCAATGTAAATTCATCTTTGTAGCCAATAAATATTGCATCAATAATAAGATCTACAAGATGAATTCTAGATACAACTGTGAATCTAGAAGCGTCACCTATGTAGCTTTATGTGGCCAATGTAATTGTTATTACATTGGAAAAACGGAAAGAAAGCTAAAACAGTGAATATATGAACACTGTTATGCTATAGGAAAAGGTGATACTAATAATGCATTGGCCAAGCACACTTTGGAATGTCCTGGCCATAGTTTTAAATTCGCTGCTTTACAGCAGAGACCTTATGACATCAGAGGGGGACCATGGCAAACCCTTTTAGAGATAGATGAATTAATGTGGCAAATCAAGACAGGGGCACATACCTTCCCAGGCCTCAATGAAAATGTATCTTAAATGTATTTTGAAACTTCATGCTTTGAAGAGATGATTTTTACTTGTATTACATCTTATATTAATTTACATATGGCAATCTTATTTAAGTATGCATGACACTAAAATGGGCATTTTTAATAAAACATAAATACTTATATTTTCATTAGTTAGGCCATATGTATTAGTCCTTTGTGAGTTTAGTTACCCAAGAAGCATTTTGACTGTATTAACAGTTGGGTAATTTTAGATTACCCACTATTTATTATTTATTTATTATTCATTCATTATTTATTTAGCAATTGGGAATATCAATATTAATTCTTTAGGATATAATACCAATTTTTGGGTGATGCGATCTATTTTTATTGGCATGTAAAGAAATTAAAATATTTGGTACCCATAAGACCAAAAAAGAAGTTATGTTCTTACCATAACATTCCATGTGAGTTGTTCATCTCGCCTTTGTTCTTACACACGGGTCCGGAGCCGATTCCTCGGCTTCGAGTCGGCCACATTCCAAGCTCTACATCTAAGAGAAGCTCGAGGCACAGTCCCTATCCCATGATCCTCTCCTGCTAACCCTCAGATCTAGTTTGCTATGAAAACCAGACAACAGAAGACATACCCGCCTACACATGCATACGTATCAATACCCATATACAGGTCTATACACAAAAGGTAAGGACAGATACACGTATATATATATATATATATATATATATATATATATATATATATATATATATATATATATATATATTATACATGTCCGAATATGGCAGTCCGAAGGGACCATGAGAAAGGACGACCAGCCACCAGTCGTACCTGTTCTTCCAGAACACGGAGGGGGAAGGAGGGCAGGAATGTAAGAACAAAGGCAAGATGAACAACTCACATGGAACGTTATGGTAAGAATATAACTTCTTTATGTGAAGTTGTTCGATCTTGCCGTTTGTTCTTACATACGGGTAGCGTCCCTAGCACCCTAAACCCCAGGTGGCTCACAGGAGAACATTCCTGAGCACAGTGGAACCAAAGGAAGCCCTGTCCACTTTGTAATGAGTAATAAATGTATGAGGTTTGGCCCAGGTAGCTGCTGCACAATGTAGTAGACTGATTGGAAGATGAATAAACAAAGTTTATGCAGTCCGAAAGCCATTTGGATAACGTGATCTTTGTTACTGGAAGTCCTTTCTTGTTATCTGCATGAGAAACAAAAAGTTGATCCGATTTCCTGAATTCTTTTGTTCTGACCAGATAAAATCTCAGCTGTCTGTGCACGTCCAATTTGTCTAACATGTATTCCAATTTATTGGTATGGTGCCAAGTTCTATGGACTGATTAAGATTAGATTCTGAGCAGACTTTTGGTAGAAAGGACGGATTAGTACATAAGGTGACCCTGTCCGGGTGAAAGATCAGATACGGGGGTCTAATTGATAGTGCCTGCAGCTCTGAGACTGCGAGCTGAAGTGATTGCAACAAAAAACAGGGTTTTCCAGGAAAGATATTTAAGTGGGCATGACGAAGCTGGTTCAAAGGGTGATAACATGAGTTGGGATAGCATCAGATTTAAATTCCAAGGAAAAACTGGACTTCGAATGGGTGGTCGGAGATAAGTTCCCCTCATGAAAGCTCTACAAAGTCTATGAGACATGATTGTAGCTCCCCCCTTTCACCCACATGAAAATAAGACATGGCAGCCATTTATACCCTTATGGTGGATGTTGAAGCCCCCTGATGAAAAAGAGTAGATAGAAAATCTAGAATCTTATGAATAGGAGCAACCAAGGGATCTATACCTTGTTTGGAAGCCCAACATATGAAGCGTTTCCACTTGCTCTTGTACAACTTTCTAGTGGAGGTTTTGTGGGAAGAAATCAAAATATGTTGTACTGCTGAAGACAAAAGATCTGACCTGGCTAAGCTGGGAAGTGGAGTAGCCATGCTGTCAATTTGAGGGACGAAAGAGGGGTGAAGACCTCCTGACGAGTGGGTCAGAAGGTCTAGCACTGGGTCCAGAGTCCAAGGTTCTTCTATTTGGTGAGCTTGGAGGAAGGGGAACCAGATTTGTAGAAGCCAGAATAGTGCTATCAAGATGATCGTCCTTTCCAGACCTTTGGCTTTCTGCAGAAATTTTGAGATTAGTGGAACCGGAGGGAAGGCATATAGGAGACCCGGGGGCCAATCGCGCACAAGTGTGTCCCTGGGGGCGCCCCCTGGAGGGGGAAGTAGGGCAAAATAGCTTCTGCATTTTGCATTCAAGGGGGATGCAAAAAGGTCGCAGCAAGGCTGGCCCCATCTGCGGAATATCCTTTCTGCTACTTGACTTTTGAGGGACCACTCATGAGGCAAAAGGATGGCTCTGCTCAGTCTGTCCGCTATTACGTTGGATGTCCCCGGGATGTGCGTTGCTATGAGAAAGCGTCTGGTGGACACAGCACATTGCCAGATTCTCAGGGCCTCTCTGCATAAGGGGTAAGATCTGGTTCCTCCTTGTTTATGTACCAGACGACCGACATGTTGTCGGTCTGAATTGCAACTGTCCCCGGAGGCAAGTAGTCGTGAAAGTGTTGAAACGCCAGGAACACTGCTCTCAACTCCAGGACATTGATGTGCAGACTGTACTCCATTTTCGACCACTCGCCTTGAACTGTTATTCCCTGAAAAAGTCCCCACCCCACCCTATCAGGGAAGCATCCGTGGTCACTGTGGCTATGGGGAGGGGGGCACGAATGGGCGGCTTATCGTAAGCTCGTGGCTGTTCATCCACCATCGAAGATCCCTCTTGCAAGACTCCGTGAGCAGGATATTGTATGACAACAGTAGCCGTTGGTAAGACCGCTGTGCGAAGAGTAGCCACTGGAGGATCCTCATGTGCATTCTCCCTAGGGGGGACCACAATAAGGGTAGCTGCCATCATGCCTAAAACCTTCAAGACCTGTGAAGCGGGGACTCTTCTGTTTTGTAGAAGAGTAGAAATCTGTTCTCTCAAGGCTGAAACTCTTGTTTGGGGAAGCCTGATCAGAGTTAAGGTAATGTCCAATTCCGCTCCTATGAATGATATATGCTGTGAGGGCGACAAGGCAGATTTTTCGAAGTTCAGCGTTATGCCTAAATGGGAACAGAGATTGATTGTATAGTCCCTGGCTTGCAATAGGTGATGCCTGGTGGTGGCGGTAAGGAGACAGTCGTCTAAGTATGGAAACACCCAGAATCCTAGTCGTCTCAGGTGGGACGCCACTACTGCCATGCACTTGGTGAACACCCTGGGGGCTGATGTGAGGCCAAAGGGCAGAGCTCGAAACTGAAAATGACTGGCTCCCAGCCGGAAGCACAGGTGATCTCTGGATGGCCTGGCCATTTTTATGTGGCAATATGCATCCTTGAGATCTATAGAGCACATCCAATCGTTTGTTTGAAGAAATGGAAGGATCGATTGTAGCGTGACCATCCGAAATTTCTCCTTTACGAAGGTATTGAGTTTGCTGAGGTCCAGTATCGGCCTCCAGTCCCCTGTTTTCTTTGGAACTAAAAAGAACCTTGAGTAAGTTCCGGATCCTATTTGGTCCGCCGGGACTGGCTGGATGACTTTTTTCTAACAGCCTTTGTATTTCTATGGCTGCCTGATCCCGCAGAGTGGGTGGAACATCTGGGAATCTTTTCTGGGTGGGAGGATCGTTTAAGAGAGGGATGTTGTATCCTCTGGTTATTATGCTTTTTACCCAGGAATCTGAAGTGAGATTTAGCCAGGCCTCTGGGTATAAAGCCAAGCGACCCCTGACTGCCTCCAGAGTAGGACAGCCGGGCCTCCCCCCAGGAGTGCTGGAAGGGCTTCACAGGGACGCTATCCCTGTCGCCATGGTTCAGCGGACCCCCTCTGCCGCCTGGGCGGCGTCTTCCATTCCTTCCCCTCCTCTGCTTCTGGAGGGGGTTTCACTAGGTGTGGACTGGAAAGCTCCCAGAGTCTTCCGGAACCACATTTTTCAACCTCATTGTCCTTTGGGATATGGTCTAGAAGGGGCGGAAAAACGGACCCCTATGGCAGACAGGGTCTTTCCTTCTTGCTCACACCTAGTGAGCGTCTCCTTCACTTTGGGCCCAAACAAGGTGGAGCCATCAAAGGGGGCATTAATAAAGGAAGACTTGAAGGCTTCCGCAAAGGAGCATAGGCGCATCCAGGATTGTCTCCTCAGAGCGATCGCTGAAGCTGCAGCCCTACTCGATCCTTCGGCTGCATACGAAATGAGCCGCATGGATGAGTTAACGATAGAGTTTAGGGTATTGAGCTATGCTGTCACCTTGTCTGAGACAGCAGCATCTGTGGTACCCTGTAGAGCATCTCCCAATTCCTTGAGGAGATCTCTCTGTAGACGGGTAAAATGAGTGAGATAAGTTCAGCGATCGCATGGAAAAAGTCGCTGAACTAAAAATGCGCTTCCCGTACCTGTCCATCGTCCTAGAGTCTTTGTTAGGAGGATGAACAGAGGAAGATGCTTCAGACATTTCTTTCTTGGTGGCCGCCGCCACCACCATAGCATCAACTGGGACTCTCTTGGTGAGATGCGCTTTATCCTGGGGAGCAGTGATGTACTTACTGGACCTCCGAGGGATTGGTTCCAAAGCGTCAGGGGACTCCCAAGCCCTTTGAGCTATTAAATCCATTAACTCAAAGGGCGGAGTTACCTAGGAGGTGGAAGGTTGAGCCCCAAAAGCCTTCAGCAACACCGACTCTTCCTCAGTGGGGTCAAGTGACTGCCAGTCACCCCTCTGTTTGAGGATTTTCAGATAGTCAGCAAACGAGATCCTCTGAGGACCATGGGGACCCCTCTGACTCATCCAAGTCGGTGTCCGATGTCAATAATTCCTGTGGGAAATCAAGGTGCCTCCCTCTTGCACAATCTCTTTCTCGGGACTTCACCAGAGGGAGCATCTGGTGAAGCTTCCGAGGAGCAGGGTTCACCCTCTGGGGCTGACTGAGGCTTTGGGTCTCTATGCTTGGTGGGAACCGGTGGTGCACAGACAGAACTCGGAGCTTTCAGGGAGGGAGAAGAGGAATCTGAAGATGTGAACGTCTTACCAGACAAAACCTTGCTCATGGCCTCAAAGGCACCGGAGCCCCGGGCCGAGGACTCCACCGGTTCCGAAGAGGACGGTAGCCTCCCCGGGCCCAGAACCACGGGCTCCGATCCAGAGGACGGAGCTGAACTAATCTGTGCCGAGGCACCGAGGGGAAGAGTCGGAACCGAACCTTCGGTTAGACTCTCCCCCCCGGAACTGAGGAGACTGTCTGCTCCGAGACCCCTCGATGGGTATCATGGGTGGCGAGGTCAGTGGAGCCGAAAGCACTAAAGAAGGCTTCGGCTCCGGGGGATCAACAATCATCAGATCCTCGACTCCCGGCTCCGATGACTCTATGGGTCTCGAAGGAGGATCTATGGATGGAACAGGAAGGGCTTCAAGCTTCGAAGCCAGTTGGGACGAAACCGCAATTAGTTTGGATAAGGCCATGTTCTCAGTCAGTTTCTGCACCACTCGATCCACCATCGGTGTCTGACAGTGCTCTGGAGGAAAGGGTCGAAGAGGTCACCGAGTGAAACATCAATGAAGGGAGCACCTCTGACACCGGCTCCAAGACCTGGATCTCACCCTGAGGCAGCAGCTCGGTGCTCAGCTCCAAGGTCTGTGGAGCCGGTGACCGAATCTTAACAGAGGTACTCTGAGCTGATGACCTGGGCTCAGACACCTTCGAAGACTTCGACCCCTTCGAAGACTTAAATGACTGGTCTTCCCTCTCTAATGCCTCCTGAAATTCCGGCTTCAGGAGACCCCTCTCAATAAGTTTCCTGCATCTTTCCATTATAACTCTACCACTAAACGAGTGGCAGATGGAGCAGTTCTCCTGAAGATGGAGAGGGCCTAGGCAGTAGACGCAGGAAATGTGGTTGTCTGTTATGGACATTTTCTGTCCACACTGGCAACGTTTGAAACCAGACTTGGCTTTCTCCGACATATTGAATAACAAGTGATACTAATATGTAAATATATACACAATAACTAACCTGAATAACACACAGGTAAAATTTTTTTAACAAGAGTTTAACTAGTAAACTTCACACAGAAAATTCTGACAGAGCCCTGACAGAAAGATATTGGCTTAAGGCCTAGGAGCAGCCGCTCCCAAAAATTCTTAAACACTACTTTTACACTATTTTAAACACACGCACAACTACTACTAACTAATAATAATAATAACTCTAAATATTTTAAACTTTTGAAAAATAGAGAACTTTTTATATATATAGAAAAAGAATACTGGCCCGAGCTCTCACTCGACGATGAGACCTGTTGCAGAGGCAAACTAGATCTGAGGGTTAGCAGGAGAGGATCATGGGATAGGGACTGTGCCTCGAGCTTCTCTTAGATGCAGAACTTGGAATGCGGCCAACTTGGCTCCAGACCCGTGTGTAAGAACAAACGGCGAGATCGAACAACTTCACATTGATCGCATTTCAGTTGACCGCTCACCACAATACTGTTTTTTTAGCTTGTGTTTATGCTTTTTAGCTTGTGTTTATGCAAATAGTTAGGGTCTTTGTATTTTTAACATAATACTTTTACAGTTTTATATAAATTCATTTATGCTTTATTGAAACTGGTTGCAAAGTGGAATTTTCAGAACACCCAGAAAAAAGTGGGAGTTTTTGATATGCATACGCACTTGCCTTTTTAATTAAGATTAATTGGATGATTTGGTTTTAAACAGTTTATAAAAAGAATGTTAATTGATTCATTGTTTGTCTGAAGAAGGTGAGGCAAAGTTGTCTATCTCACCTTCATTCTTGCTGGATGGGACAGCGTCCCTAGCACCTTAGTCCTGGGTGGCTCATCGGAACAGACTCTTAAGCACAGTGGAACCAAACTCAACTCTATTCCTAGAAGCCACATCCAACTTATAATGCAAAATGAAAATATGAGGTGTGGTCCAAGTGGCTGTGGCACAAATAGATTCCATTGGTAGTCTTGCTTGAAAAGCTACTGATGTAGCTAAAGCTCTGGTGGAATGACCTTTAGGTTTAGCAGGGAGTTCTTTATGTCCGAGCTGATAAATCAAGGTAATAATAGAGGACAACCACCTGGATAAGGTTACTTTGGAAACTGGCAGTCCTTGCTTGCCCTCAGCATAGGATAAGAAGAGTTGGTCTGATTTTCTTATTTGCTTAGTCCTGTCTAAGTAGAAACATAATTGCCTATGAACATCCAAGCGGTGCAAATTTTGTTCAGCTTTGTTCGAATAGTTAGTAAAAAAAGACAGGCAGATCAATAGTCTGATTCAGATTTGTTTCAGACGGTATCTTGGGTAGAAACGAAGGATTAGGCCTAAGTGAAACTCTGTCCTTATGAAACACAAGATAAGGACGACAAATACAGAGGGCTTGAAGTTCCGAAACTCTCCTAGCTGATGTGATGGCTACCAAAAAGAGAGTCTTCCAGGAGAGCAATTTTAAGAACAGGAAGCCGTGGGTTCAAAGGGGGGGGGGTCAAGGAAGCCAATATCAAATTTAAGTCCCATGGAGGCGGGGGATCTCTGACCGGGGGCCTAAGCAACAAAGTTCCTTTGAGAAAGGCCTTGCAAAGTTTGTGGGACATGATGCTGGTTTCTGACAGGCCAGCATGGAAATTTGCAATAGCAGCTAATTGCACCCTAATGGTGGCAGAGGAGCAACCAGCTTGAAAGAGCTCTGCTAAAAAATCTAAAAGATGGACAGGGGCTGTAAAGGGGTCAATATATTCCTAGCCTCTGCCCAGAAAGAGAAACGTTTCCACTTACTAGCATAAGTCTTCCTGGTGGCAGATTTGTGCGAAGAAAGGATGATTTCATGCACCGGCTGAGAAATTAGCGGAAGCCTGGCTAAGGTTGGAAGTGGAGCAACCAAGCTGTGAGGTTGAGAGACTGAAGGGATTGGTGCAGCCCGCCCGACTGATGGACCAAGAGGTCTGGCACTGGGTCCAGATTCCACGGCTGCTCCAGCAGGTGACTCTGCAGGAACGGGAACCAAATTTGTCGAAGCCAGTAAGGTGCAATGAGGATCATCCTGGATCTCAATGCGGTTGCTTTCTGAATTAGCTTGGGAATTAGGGGAAAAGGCAGGAATGCATACAGATAACCTGGGGCCAATCGTGAACTAGAGCATCTCTGGGGGAGTGCCCGGGAAGGGGAAAGAGAGTGAAGAAGTCGCCGCACTTGCTGTTGAGAGGAGTTGCAAAAAGGTCGCAGCAAGGTTCACCCCATCTGCGGAAGATTTTGTCCGCTACTGATTGAGAGACCACTCGTGAAGCATGAGAATAGCTCTGCTTAGCCTGCCCGCTATGACTTTGGACCTCCCGGGGATGTGCGTTGCTATCAGAAACTGTTGAGAGGAGATCGCCCACTGCCAGAGTCTGAGTGCTTCTCGACATAAGGGATAGGACTTGGTTCCGCCCTGTTTGTTGATGTACCATACTACAGACATATTGTCTGTCTGAATTGCAATAGTCCCGGTGGGTAGTCCTGAAGAGCTTGCAACGCCAAAAACACTTCTCTCATTTCCAAGACATTTATGTGCAGATGGTACTCTAGAGGTTGCCAGGTGCCCTGGACAGTCCTGCCCTGAAAATGCCCCCTCCCCACCCGATCAGGGAGGCATCCGTGGTCACTGTGGCAACAAGAGGAGGAAGAACACACGGTCTGCCCTGGAGTATTAGAGCGGAGACCATCCACCAAGCCAGGTGGTCTTTGCATGATTGAGTGATTATTATCTTGTGAGACATTGGGAGCTGTTGAAAGGACCATTGAGTAAAAAGCATCCACTGAAGCCGCATGTGAAAACGAGCCAGTGGAACTAGTATGATTGCTGCTGCCATGAGGCCCAAAGTCTTTAGTACAAATCTGGCCTGAATCCTGTTGCACTGTAGTAAGACCTGCACGTGTCGGCGGATGTCTGACACACTGTTGAGAGTAAGTCTTGCAGAGAGATCTTTTGTATTTAAGCTTGCGCCTATAAAGACTATAGACTGACAAGGCAACAATGCAGACTTTTCAAAATTTATTGATATACCTAGCTCGGAGCAAGTTTGGATGGTATAATCCCTGGCTCGTAGTAGCTGATGCCTGGTTGAAGCAGTGAGGAGCCAGTCGAGATATGGAAACACCTGGAATCCTCGCCATCTCAGGTGAGCCGTAACCACTGTCATACATTTGGTGAACACCCTGGGGGCTGTGGTGAGACCAAACGGCAGGGCTCTGAACTGATAGTGACTGGCTCCCAGCCGGAAGCGGAGAAACCTTCTGGAGCGCCTGTTCATTTTGATATGGTAGTACGCATCCTGAAGGTCTATGGAGCACATCCAATTGTCCTGACTCAAAAAAGGTAGAATGGACTGAAGCGTGACCATCCGGAACTTTGTTCTTTGAACAGACTTGTTTAACCTGCCGAGATCCAAAATGGGTCTCCAGTCCCCTCTTTTTTTTTGGCACCAAAAATAACGGAGTAAATTCTGGATCCTTGCTGGTCTGCTGGGACTGGCTGGATGGCCCGTTTTTCTAGCAGTTTTGAAATTTCTAGCACTGCTTGTTCCCTTAGACCGGGTGGAATATCTGGAAGGGACTTGGTTGTTTGTACAGGGGTGTGGACAAAGGGGATCTTGTAACCCTCGGATATGATAGACTGTACCCATTTGTCTTGTGTGAGGAGTTGCCAGGCTTCTGGGTACAGTGACAATCTTCCCCCCGACTGCCTCTGAAGGCGGACAGTCGGGCAGCCCCTCAGGGGTGCTGAAAGGGTTGGTCAGAGAAAGATTCTCTGCTACCCTGATTTTTCTGGCCCCCTCTGCCCCTCGGGCGGCATCTATTATTGTTCCCTCCCCTGCCCCTGGAGGGAAACTCGCCATGTGTGTCAGGCATGACTCCCTGGGGTTTCCGAAACTACATTTTCCCACTCTTCTGACCCTTGGGGTATGGTCTAGAGGGAGTGGAGAAACAGACTCCCATGGCAGAGAGAGTCTTGCCTTCCTGCTCACACCTGGTACAGCTATCTTTCACCTGTGGTTCAAACAGAGCCAAACCATCAAAGGGGGTATTGGTGAAGGACACCTTAAAGGGGTCAGCAAAGTTACATAACCGCATCCAGGCATGTCTTCTCAAAGCCACGCCTGTACCTGCGGCCCTACTCGCCCCATCGGCTGCATAAGAAATGAGCCGCATGGAGGAGTTGACAATAGAATTAAGGGTCACCAGCTGGGGCTGGGAGTTAATCTTATCTTGAGCCTCCGCAGCTGATGGATCCTAAAGGGTATCACTCAGTTCCTTGAGAAGATCCCTTTGGAGACGGGTGAAATGGCACAGATAAGTCAGCGACCGCATAGAAAAAGTCAGAGGAAAACATCCGCTTCCCGTACCAGTCCATTGTCCTAGATTCTTTATTAGGTGGATGGACAGGCACCAAAGGGTCAGCCAGCTCCTTTGTGGCTGCTGCAACCACCATGGCATCAACAGGGACACCCTTTGTCAAGAATTGCTTGTTGGGTGGGGCTGTAATAAATTTAGTGGGCCTACGGGGAGTTGGTTCCACTGTGCCCGGGGCTAACCACACCTTTCGAGCCACTACTTCCATTAGCGGGTCGAAAGGTGGAGACACCCAGGAGGTGGAAGGGCGAGAACCAAACGCGTCCAGGTAGACCGACTCGTCCTACGAAGGGTTAAGGGCAGTCCAGTTCCCCCTCTGCTTAAGGATCTCTAGGGTGTCTGAAAAGGAGACATCCTTAGAGGGGGATCTTGGGGACCCTTCCGAACTCTCCAAGTCGGTATCAGACATGACTGACTCAGGGGAGTTGACATGTTTCCTCTTACATTTTCTCTTCCGTGGGGGCTCCTCCGAAGGATCGGGGGAGGCTTCGGAAGAGGAAGATAAGCCCAATGGGGCGACCTGGAGCGTTTGCTCTCCACGCTTGGGATCAGGAGGATGGACAGAGACCGATGCAGGCACCATGGGGGGAGGAGCCGAAAGGGCTGATCGAGGGGCCAACTCAGGAGTCAGCACACTCCTCATGACCTTGAAGGCACCCCTGTCAGGCAGAGCAGAAGGTCCCCGCTCCGAAGAGAGGAGAACCCCTGCCGGCACTGAGAGGGACAGCTCCGAGCCCGATGTCGGGGTCGAGCTCACCTGCGCCGAGGCTCCGAGAGGGAGAACGGGGTCGGACAAGGGTCCGATGCCACTCGCCCCCTCGGAGCAGACGAGGGAGTCTCGGCGCCCAGATCCCTCCAAGGACGGAACCAAAGAAGCGATTGGAGCCGAAGAAGCCAAAAGGTGTGGCATCGGTTCCGACATTACCAAGATTCGAGCCCCAACCAGCTCCGGCTCCGAACACAAGGAGGGAGTCGGAGGAGGAACTGCTGAAGATATCGGGACAGCCACAGTCTGTTGAGATGGGCCGGTTAACATTTTGGCCAAGGCCTGCGATTTAAGGAGTCTACTGACCACCCTCTCTAAGTCATGATCGGATAGCCTGGAAGACCGAGATGAGTGGGACCTATGGCTTTTTTCAGATTGGAGCAATGGTGACCTCGGAGCCGAACGAACCGATTCTAGGGAAGGGGACCTAGAATGTTTTTTGCTCGAAGACGGTTCTGACACCAAGGTCGGAGCCGACTGAGGTCCAGAGGTGTCGGCTCCAGCCGGAGCCGAAGAGGTCCAGAGGTGTCGGCTCCAGGCGGAGCCGAAGAGGAAGCAGGCGCTCTACCAGGCGAAGGCTCCGAACAGGGAGCAGACGGCTTGGCGGGCTTTGAGGATTTACCTGACAAAGGCTTGGTCAGGGATCCTTCTGGCTTAAGTAAGCCTCTCAGGATGAGCTTGTTCCTACGCTCCTGCAGGACTCTCGGGCTGAAGGCATGACAGACCGAGCAGGAGTCCTGCAGGTGTAGGGGACCCAAGCAATAAACGCAAGAAGTGTGACCGTCTGTCAGAGACATCTTCTGACAGCACGAGTCACACTTCTTAAAACCTGAGACTTTGGTATCCTTAGACATAGTGGATACCAAAGAAGAAAAGTCACTAGTGCTTACACACAGAAAAAAAAAACACACACTAGTTAAATTAACAATATTAATAACTACACAGCTATATACTAATGCCAAATATATATATATATATATATATATACAGAAACTACAAGCCTACAAACTGTAGTAAAGTAGAAGAGCTAAACACTACCCTATTAACACAAGGAAAAGGAGGGGAGATTAGCCACTAAGAAAAAGGGGGGGGGGGGAGGAACTCTCTAACTAAAAATGACTTTCTGAGAGGGAATATTAGGGAGTAAACAGTGAATTAACTAACCGGAAAGCTATATATATATATATATATATATATATATATATATATATATATATCTATATCTATATCTATATCTAAGATAAGGTTGTAGAAAAAAAAAGTACAGTTTTGTACCTACCATAAATGTAGACGTCCGATAGGTATATATCTGCAGTCCTAACATATGGGTTGTCCTGCCTCAGGCAGCCCTTCGGTCGGCCGGATTCCAAAGTCTGGGTCTGGCCTCAGCTGATGTCGCACTTCACCCCACGTCATAGCTGCTGTGGTATAAAGGCATCAGCCAACGCCATTTTCCTCAGTGTTTCTTGCCCCAGATGCCAGGTGCCCTCTAGGAAGGCTAAATTTGGATAAATGCAAATAATTCCAAACAGTAGAGATCCAAAAAATATATATCTATATACATATATACAAACAAATACACCATAATAAATTCCCCCAGCTAGCTAAAAGAGGGGTAAGTACCCTAGGAATACCACAGAGGGGAAGGAGGGTGGGTAATCCTGACTGCAGATGCATACCTATCGGACATCTACATTTATGGTAGGTATAAAACTGTACTATGTCCTTCAAGGATGCATCTGCAGTCCTAACATATGGGTAGAATACCATAGCCAAACTGGGGGAGGAGGCACTAAGATAAAGATGGTGTAGTCAAGATCCCTTGCAAAACAGCAGTTGCAAAACCTGCTCGGGATCTGGAGTATAAAGGAAGATTATAATGCTTGGCAAATGTATGCACGGAGCTCCAAGTAGCAGCTTCTAAAATGTCTTTGGTAGCCACTCCTGTAGGAAAGCTGTAGTGGTGGCTGTAGCTCTTGTGGAGTGAGGTCTGATATTTTCAGGAGTTGTCTTTCCATGAAAAGAGTAGCAAAATCTAATGCAATTTCCTATCCATTTTGAGATTGTCTGTTTTGAAATTGCTTTTCCTTGCATTCCTGTTGCATATGCTACCAGAAGCTGGTCAGTTTTTCTGTTGGTCTTAGTTCTGTCCAGATAGTAGCCTAATTGTCTGTGCACATCCAAGGTATGTAGTAGTCTTTCCCCCCTGTTCTGTGGGTTGGGGAAGAATGTAGGTAAATGAATCGCTTGGTTCAATGATACTCTGGAGACCACTTTTGGCATAAAAGTAGGGTTAGTTCTCAGAGACACTCTATCCTGATGGAAGATAAGGAAGGGCTGTACTGCCATTAATGCCTGTAACTCAGATACCCTTCTTGCTGAAGTGATCGCTAGCAGGAAAGCAGTTTTCCAAGATAAGAACTGTAAGTTTGCTGTTGCTGGTTCAAAAGGGGGAAGTGTTAACTTTTCCAGCACAAAGTTGAGATCCCATGTAGGTAAAGGTGGTTTCCTTGGAGGCTTTACATTTTTGATTCCTCTCAAGAACTGCCTGAGTAGAGGATGAGAGAAGACAGGAGGATCCATGTTGTATTCTGCTGACATTGCTGATGCATGAATCTTGATGGAGTAGGACAGGCCATTGTGGAACAGTTCTGCTAAGTATTCCAGAATGTGTGCTATGTTTGCCAATGAGACATTTTCTCCCTTTGCTGCACTCCAAATGAGGTATCTTTTCCATTTGGCTGAATAAGTTTTCCTTGTGGAGGGTCTGCGTGCCTCCAGGATAATATCCTTAACCCTCTGAGATAAATCTGGTTTATTTTGTTTTATGCAATATTCCAAGCGGCTAGCTGCAGTGTTTTCAAGTTTGGATGTAGGATCTTGTAGTTGTTCTGTGTTAGAAGTAAGGGACATAGAGGTAGAGGCCATGCGTGTGTCCGAGACATGCTTCTCAGTAGCGGGTACCAATGTTGCCTCGGCCAGTCTGGAGCTATCAGGATTACCCTTGGCTGATCCTCTTTGATCTTCAGTAGGACTTTGTACATCAAAGGAAGAGGTGGGAATGCATATGCTGTCAGGTTTTTCCAGCTGAAGGAAAGGGAGTCCACCCTCCAGGCAAGTGGGTGGTATGCTCTTGTGCAGAATTTCTTCAATTGGTGGTTGTGTGGGGAGGCGAACAGGTCTATCTCTGGCAGTCCCCATTTCTTTGTTATGGCTTTGAAGATATCTGGATGCAGCATCCATTCGTGAGCATCCGTGGTAGTTCTGCTTAAGGTGTCTGCTAGTGAATTTTCTTTTCCTGGTACAAATCTGGCCTGTAGTTGAATGTTGAGATTCAGGGCCACATTCCACAGGTCCATTGCCATCCGGCATAGAGGATATGAGTGTGTACCTCCCTGTTTGTTGATGTACCACATGACTGTGGTATTGTCTGTCCTTATCAGCAGGTGACCTTGTTGAAGGAGTGGTCTGAATGCCTGGATTGCATGTTTCACTGCCAGCATCTCCTTTAGATTTCTGTGTAGATTCAGCTGGTCTTGGGTCCATAGGCCTTGTATACAACTTGTCCACTATGTGTGCCCCCCAGCCTAGGTCTGAGGCGTCCGTGGTGATGGTTTGGCTTGGATGTGGTTTGTAGAAAGGCAATCCTCTGTTCAACTGACAGGCCTGAGCCCACCACAGGAATTCTTGTTTCAGGCATGGAATTATTGGAATCTGGGCTTCTAGACTGTGCTTGTGTTGAGACCATACATTCCTTAGGTACCATTGCAACTTTCTCATATGCAGCCTGGCATGCGGAATCAATATTATGCAGGATGCCATGTAACCCAGGGCTTGCAGGACTTTCCTTGCAGTAAGCTGAGTTTGTGTTGTTAATGTCATGAAATAGACTGGTAGTTGCTTTTGTTTTTCTTCTGTGAGAAAAGCCATCTGAGTTGATGTATCCAGTTCTGCACCCAAAAATGTTATCCTTTGGGATGGTACTAGTCTTGACTTTTGCATGTTGACTGGGTATCCCAAGGCTTGCAACAGTTGTATGACATTTTCCAAATCTTTTGTTAATTTTGCCTTGTTGTCCGCTTGTATTAGGCAGTCGTCCAGGTATGGGTGAATTTGAATTCCCTGAAGCCTGCAATGAGCAATTACTGATGCCAGGCATTTCGTGAATACTCTGGGCGCAGTAGACAAGCCAAAGGGCAATGCTGAGAATTGATAATGCTCTGATCCTGCAAGAAATCTGAGGTGTCTTCTGCAATCCGGTCGTATAGGGACGTGCAGGTATGCCTCCTTGAGATCTAGAGTCACCAGCCAAGACTCCTTGCCCAGCATGGGAAGAAGTTGCTGGAGGGTCAGCATTTTGAATTTTGGAACAATGAGGTATGTGTTCAGTGCGGACAAGTCGAGAATAGGTCTCCATTGATTTTCTTTTCTTGGTACAAGGAAAAGCCTGGAGTAAAATCCTTGGCCTTGTTCCATAGGTGGTACCTTTTCTATAGCTCTCATCCTTAGTAAGTTGCTGATTTGTCTTTGAGCCTCTGTTTTTTGGCTTGATGGTAGGTTTGGCATTCCCCTCTTTTTTGGTAGAGTGTGGAAGTGAAACCTGTAACCCTTGTCTATTGTTTGTAAAGTCCATTTGCCTCCTGTAATGCAATGCCAGTTGTTGGAAAATAAGGCTAGCTTTCCGCCCAAGGGTGCTTCCAGTTGTTCCCTGGTAGGCGGAACCAGAGCCAAGTCATTGTGTCTGTCCTGTGGAAGTGGTTGTAGCTGAATCTGTGGCAGCACTTCTCTGGTTGGCAGGTTGCCACTGACGTCCCCTGTAGGCACCCCTAGATTGACCTCTGCCTCTTTGGCGTCTATTTCTGCCTCTCTGTGCTCTGGAGGTGTCTGGAAAGGACCAATTCTTCGAAGGCCAATTTCTGCTAAACCTCGGAGGTTGGACCTGTAAGAAATCCTTGACTGTTTGGACAGATTTTGCTTTTTCTTCCACTTTCTTTAGAACCTCCTGTGCAGGGGAGCTAAACAAACTTTGTTTCTCCATAGGAGCATCTAGGAGTTTTGACTTAACATGGTCTGGTAAGGATTGTTCTTTTAACCAGGCATGCCTTCGAATCACTGTTCCAGTCATAGCTGATCTAAAGGAAGCCTCCAGTGCATCATAGCCACATTTTAAGAAATGGTCACTGACCTGCTGAGAGTTATGTACCAAATCCTGAAGGGACTTGCGGTCTATAGGTTCAGGAGAGGACAGTTTTTTATTTAGCTGGTCTAACAAAAATTCCTGGTACTGAATCATGTGAAATTGACAGTTTAAGGCCCTGGCTGAAAGAGTAGCAGAAGTATAAACCTTTTTACCCCATCTCTCTAAGGCTCTAGATTCCCTTTCAGAGGGAAGAGGGTTTTTGGCAGAGGCAGCTGCCACACCTTTAGGGCCCTGTGAAATGGTTTCAGGGTCTGCAACAGGAGCCTTATACAAATGGTAGTGTGTGTCCGGGACCCTGTAATATCTGTCAGGCTTGGCAGGGGCCGGAGGAAGAGAATCAGGGGCAGTACAGGCATCATTATATGCATCATCAACAACTGTTAGTACTGGAGGAATGGCTAAAGGCCTATGCTGTGGTAAGTGTAAAAAGGTCCTTAGCCTTTTCCTTGAATCTGAAAAATCCTGGCCCTGCCATTGGAAGTGTTCCCGCATAGCATGTAGGGTTTCCCCAAAAGAAAATTCTTCAGGAGGAGAAGCAGAAGGAATGGAGTCTTCTGCATCAGAATCCTCATAAGGAGAATATGGGCCTTCCTGATGGTCTGAAATATCTGAGTCATCCGAGGAATAGTCTGTAGAGACAGGTTCCGGGGGTTCAGTCCTAGGCCTCTTATCTGGAGGGGGTTGAGAGGCCCTGTCTGGGTGAGGATGGGATCCCCTGATCAAAGAAATAAGATACTCAGCCAAGCTAAGTATTTGGGAACTAGAGGTAGGCCTGTGTGAGGGAGTTTTAGCAGGTAAGGCCTTAGAAGATTTAGCTGCTTTAGCCCTGGAAAAGGCCTTGATAGACATAGAAGCAGGGGGTCTAGCAGCCCCACGTGCAGGGGTAGATATGTCTAAAGGAATAGTGTCTGACAAATCCTGGGTGCCTGCTTCTGTAGCAGTAATTTCAGTAGCAGATTCAGCCATGCTCTGTGAGGCCTCTGCTATCAGAGGCATGCTTTCGGCCGAAGAACCGAGGACTCTGTTTCAGCCGAAACCGAGACACTCGCGGTTGGCCTAATCGTGGTTTCAGCCGATACCGCGGACCGCGAGTGTCGGTCCTTTTCCTTGTGCTTTTTAGCTAATTGTGTAGTCGGAGTCTCCAACGGCATTTTGTATGCAAAAGCTGGACCAAAAAACTCCTCGGCAAACTCCGACCGACGTCTAAGTGTCCGTCGGTTGAAGGAAGCACAGGCTAGATAAGCTGATACGTCGTGGTCTGGGCCTAAGCAAGGAAGGCAGTAAGAGTGGAAATCCTTATGAGGTATTTGTTTCCCACAAGTTAAACAATTATTTACTTTGTCTGACATCTGCTGAGGCAAGAAAGAGTCCCCAACGGGGTACTTAGCTTTTTAGAAGTCTTCGGTAGTAGGAATCTCTGGATCTGACCGACCGGCACTTGCGAACAGCTTCTGCTTCAGGCACCGCGCGGCAAGAAAGACTGAGGAAAATGGCGTCGGCTGATGCCTTTATACCACAGCAGCTATGACGTCGGGTGAAGTGCGACATCAGCCGAGGCCAGACCCAGACTTTGGAATCCGGCCGACCGAAGGGCTGCCTGAGGCAGGACAACCCATATGTTAGGACTGCAGATGCATCCTTGAAGGACATCTAAAGTTAACTTTTATACTAATATTAGAAGAAAAGATTAATACGACCTGGAGCCAAGTAAATTCGCAACCTCGCAGCTGAAGCGGCAAACGAGATCTGGGGATCTAATGCCTAGCATTGTGGGATATAGGGAGGGCCTCGAGCCAGTAAATAGTTCTCGAGCTTTAGTAGATTGCCATCCAGTAAGAATGAAGGCGAGATAGACAACTTAACATTATACAATGGAACAGATTTGCCATGAACTATATAACAATATGAAGTGCAACTAGCAAGCTATTTAGAAATAGTTTAACAAACATGAAAGCAGGGAATATAGTTAAGTTCAGCAATAGGTGTTACTGCAACTGCTTGAATAAAACAACGAAATATACACCAGGATCTTTATTAAATAAAGCTTTCGGGTCTACACCCTTCATCAGTATAACTTAACATATAAAAAAATCACCATTTAAATAGGAGAACATAAAGTCACATGCTTCAACCCAACCCACCTAACAATAAAAATTTAAAGCTACAATGAATCAATAAATATATGCAAAGTAGTACATAAAAAAATCACATCTATAAAACATATATATTTTTATAAATAACAATTTTATACTGTTTCATATGAAATCACATGCACCATACTTAAAAATTAATAATTAATAATTAAAACTTAAACTTATAAAACTTCTCTCTAACTTTTAGCCAGAACGGGCTATAGACTAACTGAATTATTTAGGCCTGGGGCTACATCAGCATGAAGTCTAATAATCCATTCTAGTTCTTTCAATTCCAATAAATTATTAATGTCACCCTTCATCAGACCTACCTCTACCTTACAAAGGACCCTAAATCTAAAAGTATGTCCCACACCTTCATCCAATATATGCTTACTCAAGGCATTGGTGGGCAATTTCCTCCTGATTTCAGACCTGTGTTCCACCATTCTCTCCCTCAATTTTCTTATAGTTTTGCCTAAATAGAATGAGGTGCAGCACACACAAGTAGCCAAATATACTACTCTCTCCTCATTACAAGCAGTAATTGTTCTCATGGTAAATGTCTCATTAGTTATAGGATGTGTAAATGTAGCATCACCTGTATAAATGTCATTGCAACAAGTACAATTATAGCATTTCACTGTTTTAGCCACCCTTCTATCATCTCCATTTTTATTCTGAAAATCCTTGTAGCACAATTTCTGCTTCAAAGCTTCAGAGCTCCTATAGGCGAACCTAGGTTTATCACCTACTATAGACCTGATCTCAGGCATAGCCATTAAAATTGCCCAGTTCTTCTCAATTATGCTACAAACACTGAGAATTTAGGTTATAAGTTGTCAAGTAACGGACAGCAATATTATTACCCAACATCACCTGTCTAGTAGCACTATTCTCACTACAGCCTCGTAATATAGGTTTATACCTGGACTCTCTTTCAATAATTACATCTTTAATTACTTTATTTATAAATTCCTTCGAATAACCACTCTTCTCAAACTCCATTGCCATAGCATTTACCTGCTCTTGAAACACTTCATCCTTTGTATTTAATCTACTCAGCCTAATAAACTGTGCTTTCAACGTTCCTTTGAAAATATGAGGGGCATGCATGCTGTTTTTATTAACATAACTAAGGGCATCAACATCTTTTCTAAACACCTTGGATTCCAAAATATTAGATTCCTTAAAAATTGTTACATCCAAAAAATTCATAACACTATCTGAAGTTTCCATCTTGAAACTCAGGAAACTAGTTGAATCATTCAAGTACTGTAAATACAAATACAAATCCAGCAAAGTACCCTTCCATAACAAAGCAATCATCTACAAATCTCTTATAGAATGACACATTTGTTGAACTCAATGCTCTTATCTAAAATAACCTTTTTCTCCCATTCATAAAGTGCAAGGTTGGCATAGGTGTTGGCAACGGGCCTTTCTAGTTTATTTTGTGGGTTAGGAAAGAAAACTGAAAAGTAAAGGGGCTGGTTGAGGGACAGCTTGGAGATCTCCTTAGACATGAAATAAAGGTTTGTATAAAGGGATAACATCCTAGTGGAACACCAAAGAAGGGTTGTTTGTATGTTAAAGCTTGGAGCTCCAATATTTTTTCAGCAGAGGTAACAAACACCAAAAGCAATGTCTTTGAAGTACTGTAGAGGATCAAAATGTTACGTCAATTTTTCTAAAATATGTTTAAGAACACATGATGGAGCAACATTTTTTCTTTTGTGGTTTAAGATGTAGGACCGCCTTGAGAAACTGTTCACGCAAAGTCTGCAGTACAGCAGGGTTGTGGTGGGGGCAAAGATAGGCTGAACTACAAGAAGCATGCACACAGATAAATGCATACGTTTTGTAAAGGTCCAATGTGAATTAGAGGACCATAGCCACTTAAGCCTCACTTGAATCGTGGTTCCTAGACAAGCATCAGGAAGGAGAATCCTTTTCACTCCGCTAGGTTAAATTTCCCCTTGCATTTGGTTTCTTAATCTCCCTCATGATCTTTAGCACATCCACACAATACATGCGCCTGCCTTGAGTTACTGTGAAATCAACCAAGCGCACAACCTTAGAATAGCCAGGCTGGGGTGTAGGAGGGATTCCTTGTTTTAAGTCAGAAGACGTGCAAGCTGAAGTACAACTGCTCCCTTTCCCAGACTGTGTAGATTGAAGAACCAGTGCTGTGTTGGCCAAAAATGGGCTATTAGAATGAGATGCATCCTTTTCTTCTTGATTTTTTAGGACTACCCTAGGGATCAAAGGCATAGGAGGGAAAGCACAGAGAAATACATCTGTCCCATTGAGAGATGAGGCATCTATGGTCAAGCACTTGTAGTTGCTGTTCTGCAACAAAAGTGTCTCAATTGCCTGTTAGGGAAGACAAACCGATATACTTTTGGTACACTCCATATCCTGGTTGGATCCAAAAAGACATCCCTTCTTCAACATCCATCCATTCATGAGGGTGTCTATGACATCTCCTCAGCCTGTCATCCAGCATATTTTTGTTGTGTGGGGATATAGGCTGCTGTCAGTAATGCCTACCCCTTAACTATCTCCCAAGGCATGCACTGCAAGCCTACATAGAAGCTCTGAGTAAGTCCCCCCTTGTTTACATGCCAGACCACTGTGGTGCTGTCTGTCATGATCTGGAGAACCCCATTCTTAAATGTGTGGGTGAAGACCTTCAATACCAGGACTGTCATCATCTCTCATATTTATACACCTTCTCTTCAGCTTTCTCTCCCACAGTCCTTAAAGCTGAAGAATGCTCACATGGGACCCCATATGCTAGATCTGAGGAGTCATTGGTGAGGGTCATAGTGGACTGGGTGCTCCGAGGGGTAACTCATGACTAAGAAGGTACTGTAGTACCTACCATGGGATCTCTTCTAAAACAAAGGGAGAATAGGAATGCTGGTACCCAAGGGGCACGCATGCTTGTACCCACCATTTCTTGGGTACCACTAAAGCTTCCTTATGGGTAAGCATGCTGAAAGCACCATTAGAATAAAGGATACCTTGCAACTGAACAGCCTGAGAAACTCCTTTGCTGACATTGTTTTCCCATTACAGAATATTTTGGAATTATCGGGTCAGGTGAGAGACTTTGTCCTCTGCAACAAAGGCTCTGTGATGGAGATGTTTAAACATACCTCCCCAAGGAAAACTAAGTTGCTCTTGTTCATGCTCAGACCCAGACTCGAAGGCATGCAAGGGAATTCCAAAACCTTGTCTATTACCTGCTTGGATACTGCTAGGTTGAAACAGTTGTCTAGGTAAAGATAAATGTGGAAGTCCCTTGTCTTGCAGGATGCAAGGACTGTGGCCAGACATTTGAAAACGTTTCTGGGTGCAGCAGACAAGTCAAAGGGCAATGATGCAAACTTATCATTGGAGGTTACTAAGCTAATGGTTCTAGAGCCTTTTTAAGCATAGTTATTCATGCCCCAGTTTTACCAATCAGTGCCCAAGGACTAGAATGGCTTTACTATATGCCTGTGCCTTAGGCAATCTATAGGCTGCACCTATCCATAAGGTACAATGGCTTTAAGTGAGGGGTGACTTTGCGATTTCCCATCCACTGATCCAAACTGCATTTGAATAGGCTTGGAGAAGAGCTATGCTTCATATGAATGGGAAGGAATAGTCTCTGAGACACATACCTGTCACAGAAAAAAAAGTTTAGATCCTTAGATAGAGTAATTCTAATGCTGTTTGTTTTGTGAATGTGTTGCAGATCCATCAGGGCTACATCAAAGTAATGCGTGGGAGATATATTACTAGGACAGGACTTTGAGGCAGTCCACACAGGACATGTTATTTATACGCTGTATTCTTTTAGTGAGGTACCTTTGTGGCTGCTCCACCTGTTGCAATTGCCTGGTCAGGTACACACAGATGGCTACATTGTACTGGATTAATGGTTTAATGAGGACCAAGTATAGTGGGACAATGATTTCCTTAGAGCTGCATGCCATGCCCTTAGTTACAAGATGTGCTACGTAAAAGGACCTTTACACCATCATGGACACATGGTGATCAATGTTCAGGTTACTGTCAACCTGAGTTAAAGTCCCTTACTACTGGGTCTGCGCTTAGAAGAGTGTTATCAATGTAATTTGCAGGGGTGGACATCTTCCCAAAGGGTATAAATTATGAATTTTTTGCATCGAGTTTTAGGCCATGGCTCTGGTACCAGTTATTTGTCTGTGTCAGACCCTCCTGTAGGATTATCTACATTTTTTGGGTATTCAGTGATTGCACACAGCTTGCAGCCATCAGCAAATTTGGTCAGTCAAAGGCCCTCTACATTTGCCTTGACTTCAAAGAAGTATATTCTGAACAGGAGAGGTCCCATTACTGAGCCCTATGGGACATCAATTGTAACAGGCCTCTTGCTGGAAGTGGATTCCCCCCATCTTAACTTCACGTGTCCTATCCATGAGCCATCTGGCTAGCCATCAAGTGATATAGGGATTTATGCCTAGTCTAAGTAGGCAGTATGCACAGTTTTGGTCTTGTCCATTGGCCCTAGTGACCTTTTCAAAGAAGCCCACCAGGTTTAGCAGGCATGACCTTGCCTTTATGAAACTGAACAGGGATGGGTCCAGTGTTCCAAGATTTCCTCTCTATCAGGTCCACAATAATTCTTTAAATGGTTTTGCATACAAAACTAGTCAAACTTATAGATCTGTAGCTATCTGGATCTGTTGATGGTTTCCCTTTGTGTACAGAAATGACAGTTATAATCCTCCATTCCCTAGAGATGAAGGCTGTTTGGAGACTGTAGTTGAACAGAGTCTAGGGGGCTTGACGGGTCATGTTTCAAGCTATTTAGGAAATATCCTAGGATATTATCAGGTCCCTATAATGCAGTGTGTTTTTAGCTTTGGAGAGTGCAGTGAGGACTTGTTCTTTAGTGATAGTTGGGGAGAAATGGTAGAGAGCATTTCCTGGGGGATAAGAGAGTAATTAGGAGGGTTTGAAACTGGAGCTAACTTTAGGGCCAGCAAATATGCTATATCCTCTTGTTCAAGTATTGGGAGTTCCAATTACTGTTAGCTCAACACACTGTTGGGTGTTCCCCTTATGGTTGCTTACATAACTGAAAAATGCCTTACTGTTATCCATAGCTTGGGGAGGCTATTTTTGCCTTAAAGTTGGCTTTGTGGACTTCATTAATCTTCCAAGTTTTTTGTTGAGACTGATGAGGGAGTTTTTTTGCCTTTTAGACATAGCCTTTCCTATTCTTGGACAAAATGTTTCCTTTTGTTGTACAATTTATTTATACTGGGAGTCCACCAAGGGGACTTGTTTTTAGAGTTCATCCTAAGTTTATTTCGGTTATATAACAAAATAGTACAGGAATTCTGTAAACAGCATATTCAATGAGTTTGGGGGGCTTAAAATTTAGCTATGCCATTGCTTAACAGGAGATAGTTAGCCTTGGAAAAGTCCTGGCATTTGCTTTGAGGTTGGGCTTTATTTACTTCAAGGGTGACCACTTTTGTGATCTGATCAGGGAAGACATTGCACTGGGGGAGGGAGGTGCAACATTCCCTCATATTTGTGAATATCAGGTACAGGATATTTGCACCCCTTGAAGATGTTTCGACTAGTTATTCCAGGATGTTTGCTTGACAAAATCCAAGAATCTTTGAGCCTGCACATTTTTGGTTGTGTATGTATCCCATTGTATGGTGTTGGGATGAATGGCAAGTGACAAGTACATGGTATGCTTATCCCAGGTCATAGATGGGGACCTATAAGTTAGCAAGGACATGGCATGGTGCTTTACCCTAAGCTTAGTTGCACAATTTATTTACAGTTTGATGACCGAGGATGTCCGCTGGGCTCAGAGAGCCCGTTTTCAGTGGAGGTCCGGGGAGAAAAGCTCCATGTTACAAAGTTTAGATACAGATACAATATAGAAAAGAACAATTTACAATTATGTTTCATGGCTAGAGAGCAGGTGTAATTTCTTAGGTACATGTTACCTTTAGATAGAGACAATATTATTAATGAACAATTTACAGTTACATTTCATGTTAGAGAGCAGGTGTAAATTCTTAGGTACATGGTACAGATTTGACATTTACAATATGTACATGTGTGGTAGCCTATAGATAATAGCTGGAGAGGCTAGTAATCATAGCTGGAGAGGGGTTTAGAGCAGGGGTGCCCAACCTTTTCACGTGCAAGAGCAGGGGTGCCCAACCTTTTCACGTGCAGGAGCCGCATTGAGTAAACAGAAACGGTCTTGGGGCCGCATGTAAAATATATCTTATAGTTAACTCTATCGCTGTCGCGGGCGACCAAAGTTGAACCACTGGCTGTATTGCAGGTGAATTTGAACAATGAATAAATGTAACAAACGCATAATATTTGCCCTAAAATTCAAATTCTCATTCTAATTCTTAGAATAACAGTTAACTCTAACATCTTTTTTTAATTAACAGGTACGAACCCTTCAATTTGTATGAGATATCATACCTCTGATTTTGCTGGTTTCTTAAAGATGTCCATGTCTTCCATCATGTCTTTAATGTCCATATGTTGTCCAAAGCGCTCATGTATTCTTCTGTTTCTAGCTTTGGAATCTATCCCTGAAATTATTCAAGACATTCTACATCTGGTCAGGCTGGTCTGAAGATGAAAGAAGGTTCATCAGTGGTATTCTCATACTGAGCACCCCTTTGGAAAGGCACATTTCTAGTTTTGGAATCTGTCCCTGGAATATGGCACTAGTAATATTTCTTGCTTTTGCACTGCTGTTTGGTCGGGCTGGTCTGAAGATGAAAGAAGGTTCATGAAGTGAAAATGAGGCTGTGTCACTTTCCTAGCCCTGATCTGTTTTATCTACTAATAAAAATTAACTCCATCCATACTGAAATTAGAATACTCCTTGCTTGTAGCTTTGGGAATGCTCTCCTTTCTCAATTAGTGGGTATTCCATACTATGTAACATATAAATTATTTAAAAAATGCAGCTCAGATTGTGATAGATACTTTCATTCTGCAACAGCTTGAAACACTGACCTTTTAAAACTCAGAATGAGAAACTCAAAAGCTCAAATCCTCCAACTTAGGACCTACAACAAGCAATGCAAAGTTTACAAAAAACAGTGCTTTTGTAGCACCTCAGAATTAATTTCCAGAACTTCCTCAAACATAACAGACCTTACTGCATTAGGAGCTCTCAAAGAAGCCCCACTTGCCTGGATAGACACCTTGCTCACATGTACTGAGCATGTCAATAGGAGTGCTACTTACACAAAGTCTTCTAAAAATCTGATAAACATACTATACATACAGTAGTATGCACAAGCATTAAACATGTTGCCCAATGACCCATTCAGTGCATTGTCCATGTGTGCACAGTAAAGCACTGAAATGAAAAGGTTTCCCCAATGACCTCTTCACTGCCTTAGACCCAAGACCGACCCTCACCCAGTACCATTACTACCCAGTTACCAAACAAAAAATAGAAGATTAAACAGATAAATACTGGATGCACAGTAAACACAAAATTACATCAAAATTAATCCTTTCTTTCCATATATGCACAAGCACAAAAATTAAACATTTTCCCCTAACAACTCTCTTAGTCTGCCCATGTATGCACAAGCACCACCAAATGACAAAAATGAATCATTTCCTCCAAGGATCCCTTGCGTACTTTGTCCATGTATGCACAAGCACAAAAATTAAACATTTTTCCCAACGACCCCTTCAGTACTTTATGTATGCACAAGCACTAAAATGAAACATTTTCTCCAATGACCCCTTTAGTCAGGTTTGTCTGTGTATGCACAAGCACCAAAATGAAACACTTTCTCCCATGACCCCTTCAGCCAGGTTTGTATATGTATGCACATTGCACAAGCACCAAATTAAAACATTTTCCCCAATGACCCCTTCAGTCCTTCTTTGTGTATGAATCAACAAGCACTAAAATGAAAAACTTTCCCCAACAACCTTTTCATTGCCTTAAGAGTTTGTGTTCTTTGAACATAAGAATATTTCCCCATAGAAAGCATACAGCTCACTGTCTGCCCATCTCTGAAAAGGTCACACAGGTGACGGTTACCTTTTCCTCCTGTAAATGTCTTCATATGAACCACTGCCATTCCTTACTGAATCAAATGCTTCTAGAATTCTTCACTCTTCTTCCAGATCACTGTGTACTTTAGACCAACATGTGCACACCATAATTTTACCAGTCTACCATTTTCTAAACTAGAAGCCAGAATCAGAACATTACTATTACTACCTCCGAACTGTCCTCTCATACCTTCCTGCCAAAAGTAACACCCTCTCTTTTTACTTAATACAAATGCCAAAGCAAAAGCTACAGTGATAATAATTAGTTGAGGCCCATATCCTTAGTAAACATTTGTGATGCTTCACAAAATGGTGGCAAACTGTTACTACTGCAAATCATGGTTCTCATCTACTTGTTGAAATTATATTTTATTTCTTTTACTACTATGATTGGTCAGGAGTGAAAAAGTGTGCCCACTGTTATATCCAATGAGTATCGGGATAGGTCGGGCTCTTCTGTCACCATTAACTGGATTCAGTGGGTAATTAAAGCATAGAAAAAAAATGAATAAAATAAAGCAAGGAGGCATTGCCTAAAATTAAATCCTCTCTTCATAAAAATATCAGCAGTTTTCATATAATAGCCACCCCTCCTTCAAATTCCTTTTGACCTGACTGACGTAAAACTTGAAACAGACCAAGGAGAAACAATTAACTCAAGCAGTAAAGAAGAAAAATTAAACAAGGTCTGCAGCTGTGAACTTAACCAAATGGCCAATCCTAAAACTGACTAAAAGAAAACTGTTGAGAGATTGACCAAACCTTTTAGTAAAGGACAAGCTTGATCATTTTTTTAAATAAGGAATAACCCCAATTTTTACGGAAGATGACAGCTAAAGTGGAATGGCGGTGGAGTGATCTTCGTGCCCAGTATGTTTAATAAAGGAAAGCCCCCCTTCTGACTCTTGCCATGATCGCTAGCTCTGTACTATTTCAGCAATCCGTTTGGATCCATTATGTGCTTTCTAATTCAAAAGCTCATGTAATAAATGAGCAAACAGAATGTACGCCTCAAGTCCTACATGGCTTGACCTACAGATAATATGCGTGCTAAGTGGTAAAGCAATGTGCACACTTGAGGGGCGAGCGCTGGGGCGGGAAGGATAACCAGTCCACCGATGATTCATCATGCACTTTATTTTTTTTATTTCCAGCCTCAAGCAGCTGGTATTGTAAATTTGTGGTGGTAAATATATGTATCTGTTGGTTTAAGTAAGACATCTGGAGTAGGACAGAACCATAAGCAGTTGGTGACAGAGGGCTGAAGTCAGACACTGATGTTAAACAGTTAAAATATTGCTTTTATAAACTCAAAGTTGATGGAAAGTACAGTTTTGTACCTACCATAAATGTAGATGTTCAAAGATCCACATTGCTGCAGTCCTTACATATGGGTAGTCCGCTGTCCTCGGTCGGCCCGAATACCAAAGTATTAGGCTGACGTCGGTCATGGGCGCTCAGATCTGACATCATAGCGTCAGGGTATAAAAGCGCATGACCGACGTCATATCCTGTCTTTTCTTGCCCCAGATGTCAGAAGGCCCTAAAAAGAAAGGCCACAGCCCAAAAACAGGATGCCTCCCAAAACATGCCTAACAACAACCATCACCCAAACCATATAACCATGCCAAACTACAGAGGGGAAGGAGGGAGGGTAAATTGGACTGCAGCAATGTGGATCTTCGAACATCTACATTTATGGTAGGTACAAAACTGTACTATGTTCTTCATCTCACATTGCTGCAGTCCTTACATATGGGTAGAATCCCAAAGCAGAGGTAAAGGGAGGATGGCAAAATCATAAAGCATTAGGGGCTGCTAAAATGCCCTGTAATATTGCAGTGGCAAATCCAGCCCTAGACTTAGAATAAAGAGGAAGGTGGTAATGCTTGGAAAAGTATGCACTGAACTCCAAGTGGCTGCTTCCAAAATATCTTTTGTAGCTACCCCCCTTAGAAAGGCAGTAGAAGTGGCAGTAGCTCTAGTGGAATGAGGTCTGATTCCAGCCGGAATCTCCTTACCATGATGGGAATAACAAAAAGAAATACAAAACCCAATCCATTTAGAAATAGTTTGTTTTGAAACAGGTTTTCCCTGAGAACCCAAAGCAAAAGAAACAAACAACTGCTGAGACTGCCTGAACCCCTTGGTTCTGCTCAAATAATAACGTAACTGCCTGTGAATATCCTAAGTATGCAAAATCTTCTCCCCTTTATTTTGAGGGTTTGCATAAAAAGTAGGCAAATGAATAGTCTGGTTCAAGGCCACACTAGAAACCACTTTAGGCATAAAGGAAGGATTAGTACGCAAAGATACCCTATACTTATGAAAAATCAGGAAGGTTCCACTGCCATAAGGGCCTATAATTCAGAAACCCTTCTTGCAGAGGTAATGGCCAACAAAAAAGCAGTCTTCCATGATAAATACTTTAACTCGGCAGTAGCTGCAGGCTCAAAAGGTTGTAGAGTAAGCTTTTCCAACACAAAATTGAGATCCCAAGCAGGAGTAGGAGCTCTACGTGGGGGTCTTATGTTCTTTGCCCCTCTAAGAAATTGCTTAAACAAAGGATGGGAAAATAAAGGAGGGTCACAGTCATAGTGAGCAGAAATGGCTGCAGCATGAACCTTTATCGAGGAGAAAGACAAACCCTTGTCCAATAACTCAGTAAGATATTGAAGAGAAACACTTAAATCAGGCTTGGAAACATCAAAGTCCTTCGCTTTGCTCCAAAGAAAAATCTCCTCCATTTATCAGCGTAAACTTTCCTTGTACTAGGCCTTCTGGCCTCCAAAATAACATTCAAAACTTGTTGTGGAAGCTGAGACCCTCCAGGGTCTAAAACAGAATATGCCAGGCTGTGAGATGCAGAGACTGAATCTTGACATTGAGGAAGTGATTGCCCTCCTGAGACAAAAGATGCGGAATCAAAGGCAGAGGCCATGGAGGCTCCCGTACCAAACTCCTCAGTAGTGGGTACCAGTGCTGTCGAGGCCAATCCGGCACTATCAGAATCATGGATGGCTTGTCTATTCTGGCCTTCAGGAGTACCTTGGGAATGAGAGGCAGAGGTGGAAAGGCATAGACATGAAGATTGCTCCAACTGAATGATAGAGCATCCACCTTCCAAGCTGTGGGATGAAACATTTTTGTGCAAAACTTTGGCAACTGGTAATTTAGTGGAGAAGCGAACAGATCTATGTCTGGAGTCCCCCATAACACTGTCAACTTTCGAAACACATGAGGATCCAGTTTCCACTCGTGAGGTTCCACAATTTGTCTGTTCAACACATCCGCTAAGGAGTTCTGTGCTCCTGGTAGAAACCTTGCCTGATGATTGAGGTGTAAACTGAGAGCAGTCTCCCACAAAATCATCGCTTGCCTGCAAAGAGGGTACGAATGGGTTCCCCCTTGCTTGTTGATGTACCACATGACAGTAGTGTTGTCTGTTTGAATCAACACCTGTCCCGGGTGAAGTAAATCCTTGAAAGCCATCAATGCAAATTGGACTGCTAACATCTCCTTCAAGTTGATATGCAAATGTTGAAGTCTGACAGGCCACGTGTCTTGCACCCATTTTCCATTGAGGTGTGCTCCCCAAGCCTTGTCCGAGGCATCTGTCGTTAGAATCTGACTCGCCTCTGGTCGGGTCACAGAGAGTCCCTTGTTTAGGTGACATTCCTGAGCCCACCACAAAAATTCTTTCTGAATGCAAGGTATTATCTGAATGACAGTGTCTAGATCTTGGCAGTGTTGTGTCCATACATTTTTGAGATACCATTGAAGCTTCCTCATATGCAGTTTGGCATTGGGAAGCACCAGAATACAAGATGCCATGAACCCCAAGGCTTGAAGGACTGTCCTTGCAGTCAGCCTGGACTGTAGAGACATTTGATGGAAATAAAGAGAAAGGTTTCTTTTTGTTTGTCCGGGGTCAAAAAGGCCATCTGGGAAGCTGTATTCAGTCTCACACCCAGAAAGCACATGTCCTGAGAGGGTACTAGACTGGACTTTGTTTCGTTCACAGAATACCCTAGGCATCTTAACACTACCATCACATACTGTAGATGATGCAGAAGTTCGTCTGTGTTGTGCAATAATCAGGCAATCGTCCAAATAAGGATAAATCTGTATTCCTTTTAACCTGAAAAAGGCTATCACTGGAGCCAGAACCTTTGGCTTATCTACTGCGCCCAGAGTGTTTACAAAGGGCAATGCAGAGAACTGATAATGTAAATTTCCAGCCCGAAAACGCAGGTACCTCCTGCAACTGGGCCTGATAGGAACATGAAGATAAGCCTCTTTGAGATCCAGAGTTACCATCCAGTGATCTTTTCCCAACAGAGGTAAAAGCTGTTGTAACGTCAGCATTTTGAACTTTGGAATGTCCAGATAAGTGTTGAGGATAGATAAATCCAAAATTGGTCTCCACGTGTTCCCTTTCTTTGGTACTAGAAACAGGCGAGAATAAAATCCTAGTCCCACTTCTGACAGAGGAACTGGCTGTATAGCTCCTATTTGAAGAAGTAAAGAAATCTGCTTGTGAGCCTCTATCCTTTGCCGAGGAGGAACGTCTGGCATGCCTTTGAAAGGAGGCAATGTATGGAAATAGAACTTGTAGCCTCGGTTTATAATGTCCAATACCCATTTGTCCTGGGTGACTAAAAGCCAGTTTTGCTTGAAGAGTGCTAATTTTCCTCCCAAAGGAGCTGCCAGGGAAGAAGAATCTGGCAGCTGAAAACGCAGGTCATTGGGCCTGTTTACGAAAGGACTGGCCCCTGCCCTCACCTGCTGATTGTGCAGGTGAACTCCAAGTTCTAGGCCTGAATGTACTGTGAGCTCTGCCCCTGCCACGCCTAGATCTACCCCTAGACTGAGAATCAGAAGGGTAGGTCCACCCCTTAGTAGGCCAATTTCTACTAAACTTTGTAGGTTGCACCTGCAAAAAATCTTTAACAGTCTGCATAGACTTAGCCTTGTCTTCCATTTTCTTCAAAACCGACTCCACAGGGGGACCAAACAAAACTTCAGACTGTAAAGGGGCATCCAGAATTCTAGTTTTAACATGCTCGGACAAATTCTGATCCTTAAGCCAGGCGTGCCTACGAAGAACTGATCCAGTGGCAGCCACCCTAGAAGAGGCCTGTACAGCATCAAAACCACACTGCAAAGAATGCTTACCCACCTGTTCAGAGACATGTACTAAATCCTGCAATTCTTTACACTCTATGCCCTCTGCCAAAGCATCCACTTTAGATTTTAGCTGAGAAAGGAGGAAATTCTGATACTTCAACATATGAAACTGGCAATTTAAAGCCCTCATAGCTAAAGTAGAAGAGGTATACACCTTCTTACCCGATCTATCCAAAGCTCTAGCTTCCTTATCTAGAGGAACCGGATTCTTTACAACAGAAGCTCTAACACCCTTAGGCCCCTGACTAACAGTTTCTGGGTCCGCCCTAGGACTCTTATACAGATATTTGAGCCTCAGGCACCCTGTAATACCTGTCCGGTTTAACTGGCGCAGGAGGCAAAGAATCTGGATTAAGGGAAGCCTCCGAGAAAACATCTTGAACATCCAAAACAGGAGGTATAGCCAAGGGTCTATGCTGTGGTAAAAACAAGAATTCCCTAAGCCTCTTTCGTGAATCAGAGAAATCCTGTCCTTCCCACTTAAAATGCTCCCTCATGGAATGCAGAGTTTCTGAAAACGAAAAATCCTCTGGAGGAGAAGCAGAAAGAGTGGAATCCTCTGCATCAGAATCCGAATAAGGGGGAAAATCTTGAATATCTTCAGCAGAAGAGTCTGAGTCGTCTGAGGCCTGATCCAAACTTTCCAACTCTAGTTCCACCCTGGGCCTCTTATCAGGAGGGGGCATAGAACCTCTAATTAAAGAAATCAAATCTTCTGCCATTTTAAGCATGTGCTTTTTGGGCACAGACCCTGAAGTACCTGGAGGGACACCAGAGGAAGGCAAAACAGACCTGCCCTTAGAAGAAGCCTTAGAAATAGTAGCCGAAGGCCTAACCACCTTAGGCATAGAAGGGAGAACAGTAACCTGAGAGGCCCCTTCAGCTTGACCTGACTCCAGTGAGGCCACATCCTGCAAAATCAAAGTTTTCCCCTGAGACTCAACAGAAACTTCAGCCGGATCCACCTGCTCCACTGTAGCTTCTGCAGGACCAGTGACCGAAACGGACGAATCAACCTGTCTAGGTTTCAAGGATTTGTCTTTGCGCTTCTTCGTGGAAGCGGGCGTCGGAGGATCCGACGGCATATTATAATTACACCGCTTACCAAAGACTAATCTAGCACAATCTAACCTTCTTTTTATAGTGCGCTTATTAAACCTAGCACAAAACCGACACCCGACTACGTCGTGGTCCGGTCCCAAACAAGGAATGCAAAGAGAGTGATAATCCCTATGCGGTATCTGTTTCCCACAAGAAATACAATTATTCACTTTTTCTGACATCCGGAATTAACTGAGGCAAGAAAAAACAAAAATATTCCCCAACGGGGTACTTAGCCCAACTTGGTTTCGGTCTGAAACTCAGAATACGAAAATTTCAGAACACCGAACGGCACTTGCAACGCTGCTTCTGCATCGGACCATGCGGCAAAAAAGACTGGGGATATGACGTCGGTCATGCGCTTTTATACCCTGACGCTATGATGTCAGATCTGAGCGCCCATGACCGACGTCAGCCTAATACTTTGGTATTCGGGCCGACCGAGGACAGCGGACTACCCATATGTAAGGACTGCAGCAATGTGAGATGAAGAACATCAACAGGTTTTGCATTGTTGTTATTAACTTCGGTTGTCAATGATTTGCCAGAGGGGTGAAAAAAAAACAGTTTTTAAGAATCGACCAGAACAACATTATGCAGAATTTTAATCTAATCTATGCACTTATGGTGGTAAGTTAACTTTAACAAACCTATAAGTAAGGGAGATTGGAAGTAGGCATACCTCTCATTCCTCCCAAGAACCCAAAATCATCCATACCTCTGAACCTCAGTCTAACCTCCCACTTTTGAGTTCCACAAGCCTGACTGATTCAAGATCCAACATGCTGCCTCCCTCACATACAACTGAATAAAATTAAAGGATGTGAATGCCTCCCAGCTTGCAACTTCATCACCTGATGTCCTGGATGAATATCCCAAGGAATTGTCATTATTCATTCTAAATTCCAAAGATCTTGACAAGGAACCCCTTCCTAGTCAATCCAGTGGTAGTTGGACAATGGTTCCCTCCTTATAACGTAATTATAAGGAAAAGCCAACTTGACAGGAACAAGAAAAAAAAGAGGAATTTTTTTCTTTACCAAAAACAAAATGCACTAATCTCCAAAGGTCTTTCTGTAGGACTGGAGCAGACTGCATATCTACCACCCCCAAGCTTTGCTGTCAGTAATCAGGTGTGGCAGTTGGGCAAGCTTCCTGAGGGGAAGTTTGATGAGTGGTAACCATGGTGACCATGAACCAAACACCATTCCAGGAAATTAAAATGATTAATTCTCTGCCCCTTCTGCCCTGTTTCTGTGCATTGATTTCATTCATGTTGGGAATCCCCTTTGAAAACATTACCATAAATATGCCAGCAAAGTGTTTCTCTCATAATGCTCAATGTATATTTCTGAAGCAATTCTGAAACTCGGTTGAATGTATATTTCTGAAGAAAATTTCAAACCTAGTCCCACCATTATTTAAACTACCCCAGTCTACTTAAAAAAATAAAGGTCATCATATTTCAAGTTTTGGCTGCATGAACACATTCTGAATGAGATAGCTTACAGGAGGCAGAGGTTTGTGTGCAAGAGTCCTCAATTAATTTGCAAGGAGTAACAACCTGACATGGCTCAGTAGTTCACTTACTTGCATCCCTTTCTAATCTGATAATATAAATCACGCACATAAATTTAATTTATCCGAAGAACAGGCCTGCAAGCATAGCTCTCAACCTTCCATCGCCAAAATGAGGAACACTCGCCTTCATAATGTGGAACAAATAGGCAAAATGTGGAACACATACTAATGGCTTACTAACAACTTCAACTAGGAAGGTCATAGGATGGTTAAAATATGCTGGTTTTACTTATAAAGAAGATCCTTAATTTAATGAATTAATATGATTAATTTCAATTTACCATGGATTTCACTTAAAACGTTCCTAACACTGAATGTGTGACAGACTCTTTCAATGTGGAACTTTGAGGAATTTTGAGTAGCATGAACTTTTTAATACCCCAAATGAGGTAAGTTCCTTGTAAAGAGGTACACTTGAGAGGTATGCCTGCAAGTTTAATATTTGATATTAATTTACATTGACAGCCTTCAGGGTAAAGTGATTATTCTCAGAGGCACACAGTAACAGATTAATAACGAATTCAGTTTTACAGACTGAGCCGTGGCATGACTTAACCCATATGTTTTAGTTCCAGAGAGATTCATACGTCATCTATGGCTCCTATCAAATATAAACAGCAGAGACCAGTAAAAATAAGCAGAAGTGACAGATTTGTGCAGACACTTTATACCAGTTTTGTGTTTCATCTTGTTGACCCAGTTAGGCCAGCTTAGAGCCTCTGGCATTTATTTTCATTCCTCATTACAAGTTTAGTAAGGTTAAGAACTAAAATAAGAGACTGTGCTGCAGTAGAAAGGTTTGCTTTTAAACATGCTAAGCAAAATAGCTCTCTAACCATGACCCTTTGTCAAGGTCAAATGCAACTGCAATTTAAATTATTGGACAATTCAACATTTTTGATAAGTAGAAGAAAACTGAACTACCCAGTGATAAAAGAATATGCAGACTGAACATCAGGATTGAACTCTTGGCCCTGAAACCAATGAACGACAGGACTGCCTAAGTTACTTAGTTAATGTCCACAGCATTCTGTTCCCCACAGACAATCAGCAAAATCCATTAGGGCTAACCATGCAGTCTGTATTATCATCGCACTACTCAACAATGCTGTTTTTAGTAAATATAAATGTGTTTTACTGTGCATTTTCAACCAAAAGTATTATAAAAGTAATTACATGATTAGAAGATAGTTAATGGGAACCCAGCTTAAAACATGCCTAAAACAGAGTCTTTCATTTTTGTGTAATAAACTGCTGTAAACACACTGCTACCCATGTACTCTGCAGGATATATTTGCTTCTATTAACAGTCACTTAGTACGAAATCTGATCGCAGCAGACTAACTTGCTTTATAAATAATGCTTGTCTTCTGATAGTTAGACTTACCTGATTAAATACAGTTCGGTCGGAGTTGATGTCCAGTTTAGACTTAGAATAGAGCTAACAAGAGATCTGTCTTCAGAGAAACCCTATAGCCCAGCTCTTTGGCGCGAACACACAAGTCCTAGTCGGTGCGAAAAACTAAACGGGAAGGGTACGTTTTGTGCATGCGCACAATATTGTGGTTAAAGGTCGCAGGTGCAGAAAAAACCCAGGAAAAATGTGAAATTTGGACTTAAGGGTCGCGGGCTGCATGGATGAGCTCTGAGGGCCGCATGCGGCCCGCGGGTTGGACACTTCTGGTTTAGAGGTAGAGAAAATTATAGGACTAGGTGGGGACAATACAGCTGCATTTTCTGTTAGAGTAAAGGTAGGAATGTAACTGAGATTTAAAGTTTTGAAAGTTTGCACAGGTCCTTAGAGAGGAAGGAAGAGAATTCCATTTTTTTTGCTAAGGAAAAGGATAGCAGGAGTTGACCAGCAGAGCGATTGGGTTTTCAGACACAGATTAGGTTTTGGTGAGTAGATCTGAGAGTTCTCTGAGGGGGATGTCGCATACAGCAGGGCACTTAGAGGGTAGAAAGATTAGTTTGTGGGCTGTGGTAATCTGAAGATAGTCTAGATGGTTTGAGAGTTCAAGCCAGTGTAACAAATTAAGGGCAATACAGTGATGGGAGGAGTATTTAGCTTTGGTGACAAATTTAGAAATCTTATTACAACAGACTTCCAATTTTGAAGTGAGTGTGGCAGATAAGTTAGTTAATAGAGGAGCGCCATACATTAGTGAGGTGAGTAGATAGGTAGTGGCAAGTGTTTGTCCGGTGGAAGGAGAGAGAAACTGGATGTTCCTGTATAGCATACCAAGGTTTATATGGGTTTTCTTAATGTTTTGCTGGATATGAGTGTTGAATTTCAGGTACTCATCAATAGTGACCCCAAGTAGTTTGGCAAAGGGAAAAAAAAGTTATGTACCTACCATAATGTTTCATGTTAGTTGCCCATCTTGCCTTCCTTCTTGCTGTTTGGGGTTCGGAGCCAATCCTCGGCTCTGACTTGGCCTACTTCTATAGCTCGAGAGCTATTTACTGGCTCGAGGCTAACCCTCATCCCAGAATGCCCAGCGCCAGCTACCCAGATCTCGTTTGTGATAGCGCACACTAGACATATAAAGTAACCAGTAACCTAAAACTGATTTACCAAATAACAGATCAGAGTAAACTCATAAAATTACCTGGCATGTGAACCAAGAAAAAGGAAATCAGCCAGTGAAACCATAGTGAACTCCTCTCAATCCTCCAGGAAGGGGGAAGGAGGGGGGGGGACGGAAGAAGGAAGGCAAGATGAAGAACAACTAACATGGAACGTTATGGTAAGTACATAACTTCTTTATATCAAGTTGTCCCATCTCGCCTTCATTCTTGCGGTTTGGGACAGCATCCCTAGCACCTAAAGACCCCGGATGGCTCATTGGAACAGACTTCAGAACAGTGGAACCAAAGGAAGCCCTGCTCCGGGAGACCACATCCACTTTGTAATGAGAGATATAAGGTATGAGGGTTTGCCCAAGTGGCAGCTGCACAAATTGAGTCTATGGGCAATTTAGACTGAAAGGCTACAGAAGTGGCTAATGCTCTAGTAGAATGACCTTTCGGTTTTGCTGGTAGATATTTATGCCTTAAGTGATAAATAAAGGCAATGGTGTCAGATAACCATTTGGATAAGGTCACCTTAGAAACTGGAAGGCCTTGCTTATTGTGAGCATAGGAGAGAAATAATCGGTCTGACTTTCTTAGCTCTTTGGTCCTATGGAGATAAAAACGTAATTGTCTGTGCACATCCAGTCGAAGACCGTATTCTGCCTTGTTGCTATAATTGGGAAAGAAGACAGGGAGATCGATGGATTGATTTAAATTATTTTCTGAACAAACTTTTGATATGAAGGATGGTTTGGTTCTCAGAGAAACTATCTTTGTGAAACACCATATATGGAGGACAAACAGAGTGCTTGGAGTTCTGAAACATGTCTAGCTGAGGTAATAGCAACCAGAAAAAGTGTTTTCCAAGAAAGAAATTTTAAGGGACATGAAGCTGCTGGTTCAAATGGAGGCAGAATCAAAGTCGTCAAAACTAAATGGAGATCCCAAGGAGGAGGTGGATCAATCACTGGGGGTCTAAGAAAAGATGTTCCACTCATGAAGGCTTTGCAGAACTTATGAGACATTATGCTAGAATTAAGAATTGCAATATGAAAATTAGATATGGCTGCCAGTTGTACCCTGATGGTAGCAGCAGCTGCACCCGACTGAAAAAGCTCTGCTAGAAATTCTAAAATTTGATTGACTGGGGCTGAAAAAGGCTATAAGTTTCTAGATTCTGCCCAGTAAGAAAATCTTTTCCATTTGCTAGCATAAGTCTCATAGCTGACTTATGGGAGGATACAATAATATCGCGAACTGCTGGGGAGATACTTGGAAGCCTGACTAAGGTAGGAAGTGGAGAAACCAAGCTGTGAGCTTGAGAGTCTGAAGGGATTGGTGTAACTCGCCTGACTGATGAATCAACAGATCTGGCACTGGGTCCAGAACCCAAGGATGGTCTAGAAGGTGAAGGTCCAGGAATGGAAACCATATCTGTTGAGGCCAATAGGGGGGCAATGAGGATCATTTTGCAACCCAACAATTTTGCTTTCTGTAATGAGTCTTGGAATTAGGGGAAATGCATAAAGGAGTCCTTGAGGCCAATCGTGGACTACAGCGTCCCTGGGAGTTTGACCTGGAGGAAGCAGGGAGAAGTAGCTGCTGCATTTGTTGTTGAGGGGGGTGGCAAATAGATAGCAGGAAGGCTGGCCCCATTTGCGGAAGATAAGGTCCGCAACTTCCTGATTCAGAGACCACTCGTGAGGCATGAGGATAGCCCTGCTGAGCCTGTCTGCTATTATGTTGGATTTCCCAGGGATGTGCATTGCGGTCAGAAAAACGTTGGGAGGAAATCGCCCATTGCCATAGCCTGAGGGCTTCTCGACACAAGGGGTAGGACCTGGTCCCGCCCTGCTTGTTGATGTACCACACAACTGACATGTCTGTTTGGATCGCAATAGTCCCGGAAGGAAGACCGTCTTGAAGAGCTTGCAACACTAGGAGCATCGCTCTCATCTCTAGGACATTGATATGCGGATGGTACTCGTGAGGTTGCCACATGCCTTGGACTATCCTGACTAGATAATGCCCCCCACCCTATCAGGGAGGCGGCCGTGGTCACTGTGGCTACCGGAGAGGGTTGAATGAAAGGTCTGCCCTGAGTCACCAGTGGGGAGACCATCCATCAACAGAGGTGTCTTTTGCATGTTTCTGTAATCAGGATCATGTGAGACATGGGTAGTTCCTGGAAGTACCGCTGCATGAAGAGAAGCCACTGAAGGACTCGTGTGGTAACACGCTAATGGTACAAGAAGAATGGCAGCTCCCATGGTACTAGAACTTGCAGAACATGCTGACTTGGACCTTTCTGCTCTGCATTAGAAATGACACTAGTTGGCGAATAGAGAAAACTCTTTCCTGAGGTAACCTTACAAACATCTGTTTTGTGTTTAATTCTGCTCCTATATGTGTAACAGATTGAGAGGGCAACAAGGCAGATTTTTCAGAATTTACTATAATGCCTGGTTGGGTGCAGGTTGATATTGTATAACCCCGTGCCTGTAAGAGTTGATGCCTGGTGGTAGCAGTTAGGAGCCAGTCATCTAGATAAGGAAACACCTGGAATTCCTTGACATCTCAGGTGAGCCGTGACTACTGCCATACATTTGGTGAACACCCTGGGGGCTGTGGTGAGACCAACGGGCAGAGCTCTGAACTGATAATGACTGGCCCCTACCCGGAAGCAAAGAAATCTCCTGGAGCGTCTGTCCCTTTTGATATGGTAGTACGCATCCTGAAGATCTATGGAGCACATCCAGTTGTCCTGATCCAGAAAGGGGAGAATGGACTGCAGTGTTAACATCCAGAACTTTTCTTTTTGTACAGATTTGTTCAATCTGCTAAGCTCCAGTATTGGTCTCCAGTCACCCGTCTTTTTTGGTACTAAAAAGAATCTTGAATAAGTTCTAGATCCTAGTTGGTCTGCAGGGACTTCCTGAATGGCTCTTTTTTCTAGCAGTTTTGAAACTTGAATAACTGCTTGATCCCTTAGACTGGGTGGGACATATGGGATGGACTTTGACTTTAGAGGGGGTTGATGAAAGGGGATTTTGTAACCTCCGGATAGGATAGATAGTACCCATTTGACTCATTATATTTTTGCCAGGCTTTTGGGTACAGGGAAAGTCTTCCCCCGACTGCCTCCAGAGGTGAGCAGTCAGGCAACCAGTCAGGGATGCTGGAAGGGTTTGGCAGAGAAAGTTTCTCTGCCACCTTGATTTTGCAGTCCCCCTCTGCCACAAGGGCGGCGTCTGTCATTGTTGTTTCCCCCTCTGTCCCTGGGGGAAGAAATCACCACGTGTGTCAGGCAAGGGTCCCTGGGACTTCTGAAACCACATCTTTCCACCCTTCTGACCTTTGGGATAAGGTCTGTTAGGAGTGGAAAAATGGACTCCCACGGCAGAGAGGGTCTTGCCTTCCTGCTCGCACCTGATAAGCGCGTCTTTCACCTGAGGCCCAAAAAGCAAGGAGCCAAAGGGAGTACTTGTGAAGGACACCCGAAAGGGTTCCGCAAATTGACACAGCCGCAGCCAAGCAGGTCTCCTGAGAGCCACTCCTGTACCTGCGGCTCTGCTCGCTCCATCGGCTGCATAGGAAATCAGCCTCATGGAGGAGTTGACTATAGAATTAAGAGTCGCAAGCTGGGAAGCTATTTTGGCTGATGCTCCCTCAGCTGTAGGATCTTGTAGGGTATCCCCCAAGCTCTTTTAGGAGATCCCTTTGAAGACGTGTAAAATGAGAGAGATAATTCAGGGACCTCATTGAGAAGGTCGCTAAGGAAAACATTTGCTTCCCATATCTGTCCATCATCCTAGACTCTTTGTTAGGTGGATGGACAGACAAAGGTTCTGCTAACTCTTTCTTGGTGGCTGCTGCTACCACCATGGCATCAACTGGCACACCTTTAGAGAAATTGTTTGTCCTGGGGGGTTATGAATTTATTTGGTCTCCTCTGAGTAGGTTCCACAGAATCCAGAGCTGACCAAGCCTTTCGAGCCACTACAGACATGAGTGGATCGAAAGGTGGAGACACCAGGAGGTGGAGGGTCGGGTATACAGACTCATCCTCGGTAGGGGCTAGGGAAGACCAGCCACTCCTCTGCCTAAGCATTTCTAGGATGTCCGAAAAGGAAATCTTAAGGGGGACCTGGGGGACCCTTCCGATTCATCCAGGTCTGTATCTGAGGTGACAGACTCAGGGGAGTCAAGGTGCTTCCTCTTGCACTTCTTCCGAGGAGGCTTCTCTGAGTGATCAGGGGAGGCCTCGGAAGAAGAGGGGTCACCCAATAGGGTGTCCTGGGGCATAGATTCCCTACTCTTCTGGGCCGGAGGAGGAGCAGAGGTTGGCACAGGCACCACAAGAGAAGGAGCCGATGGGGGCTGATAGTAGGGCTGCTTCAGGGGACAGCACACTCCGCATGACCTCAAAGGCATCACAATCCCAAGGCAAAGAAATCCCTGGCTCCGAAGAGACAAGAGTCCTTCTCCGCGTCGATGGCGACGGCTCTGAGGCCGATGTGGGAGCCGAGCTCACCTGCACTGAAGCTCTGAGAGGGAGAGTAGGGTCGGACAAGGGACAGATGCCACTCCCCCCCCCTTGGAGCGGACGAGAGAGCTTCGGTGCCCAAATCCCTCAATGGACGGAACAATAGAGGTGATCGGAGCAGACAGACAGAACTGAAGAGGAGGTGATCGGTGTGGTCGGTTCTACTATCAGCGCGTCCATGGTCTCCGGCTCCGAACTAAGTGTAGTCGGAGGAGGAATGGAAATGGAGGCGGATGGAGCCGCAACCTGCTGAGGTGGGCTGGAAAGAAATTTGACAAGGGCCTGTGATTTAAGCAACCTGCTGACTCTCCACATCCTGATCCGATAACCTGGAGGATCGAGAGGAGTGGGATGAAGAGCAATGACTGTTTTCACTTCCTAATAAGGATGACTGCGGCACCGAGTGGATCGACTACAATGAAGGAGACCTTGCTCGCTTGTGGGTCCGAGATGGCTCCAAGGTAGCAGTTGGAGCTAAGGGAGGAGATGACTTATCAATGCTAGTCGGCACCGACAAACTTGGTTCTTCAAGCCTAGGAGTCTGTTCCAAGGATGGAGCAGATGGCTTGACAAAGAGGATTTCACTGGCTGAGAACCTTTAGCCGGGGAATCCTGTGGTTTCAATAATCCTCAAAGGATTAATTTGTTTTTGCGCTCCTGCAGTACCCTTACACTAAATGCATGACAGATAGAGCAGGAGTCCTGCAGGTGCACAGTCCCTAAACAATAAACACAGCTAGTGTGCCCATCTGTCAGAGACATTTTCTGACAGCATGAGTCATACTTTTTGAAGCCAGAAACTTTGGCCACTTTAGACATGTTACACTACTATACTAAAAAAACAGTTTTTGTTTTAAGGAACAGAAAGGAGAACCTCTAATTTAAACGGCTGTTCGGGGGGGGGGGGACTCTCTAATTTAAACGAGTTCAGGGGAAACAGAAGGCCTGCAAGATATGGAGCGATGGCCAGTAAAGCTACAATATAAACAAGAAAGGCGATAAGGGATAAAGTACTACATCTAGACAAAAACTTGATAAATTTCTAATAAACAATTATAATAGAAAAAAAAACTATACTAAGCCTGAGCCAGTAACAAAGCAACCTCGCAGCTGAAGCAGCAAACGAGATCCGGGTAGCTGGAGCTGGGCATTCTGGGATAAGGGTTAGCCTCGAGCCAGTAAATAGCTCTCGAGCTATATTAGGCAGAGTCGGAACAGAGGATCGGCTCTGAACCCCAAACAGCACGAAGGAAAGCGAGATGGAACAACTTATCAACCTCTATAGTGGAGTTGTTTTGGCTAATGATTTGGAATGAGTTTTTATCAAGATGGGAAGCTTTTGAGGGACAGAATAATAGTATTTTGGATTTATTGGCATTTAGTAAGAGGTGATTCTGAAGTATCCAATTTTCAGTGGTGGAGAAAGCAGCTTGGGTCAGTGTCTGAAGCTCTGAGAGGTTGGTGGCACTGCAGATTAATGTGGAATAGTCTACATATTGTACAATTTTGGTATTGGGTATGGCTTTGTGGAAATTGTTAATAAAGATCTTAAACAGCATTGGACCGAGTATGGATCCCTGGGGAACCCCAGTGGGGTTGGGAAGGAAGGTTGAGGAGCCTGTCCCCCATTTTACAGCTTGAGATCTATTGGAGAGGTAAGCTAGAGAACCAGGATAAGGTATTCTGGGAGAGATTAAGATCAGAGAGATGGTTTAGGAGATGGGTGTGGGAGTTGGTTATCGAATGCCTTGGACAGATCTAGAAGAACAGTAGAAACTATTTTTCCAGAGTCCCGGGCAAGATGTATTGTCTCTAGGAAGGAGAGAAGTGCAGTGGTTGTACTATGGCCTGGACGGAAGTCGTGTTGGGTTGTAGTGATTAGATGGTTACTGGCTAAGAATGGCATGAGCTGAATGTGAATGCATTTTTCTAGTAGTTTGGAAATTGGGGAGAGGATGGCTATGGGGCAGACGTTGGAGATGTTATTGTTTTTGCCTCCTTTATGTAGAGGTAGAATGAAGGCAGTGCGCCATAGTTTGGGAACATAAGATTCTAGTATGGATCTATTGATCAGGATACTAATGGGAAGAGCGATACCATCTGTGGCTATTTTTAGGAAGGAGGATGGGATATTGTCAGGGGCACTGGAGCAAGATTTTAATTTGGAGAGTAATTTTTTTATATAGGATGTTGAGATGGGTTTAAGGTTGAATATAGGCAGAGGGTATTGTAGGTGGTGGTAACGAAAAGGTGGATTGAGGGGAGGGGTTATTGTTAGGAAAGGTTTTGGTCAGTTCAGCTATGGAGTTAGTGAAGGAGGAGTTGAATAGAGAGGCTATTTTCAGGGTCAGATTTGCTGGTGTCAGGGGAGGGGTTGCTTTTGGTACCTGGGTTGAGAAGAGAATTAATGGTGTTCCAGAACTGTTTTGGGCTTTTGGATTGGTTAGATTGGAGTTTAATATAGCAGGACTTTTTGTCTCTGATGATTTATTTTTTAGCAAGGTTGCAGAGTTGTTTATATTTAAGAAAAGTTTCAGGCTCTGCTTGTTTTGATGATATGTTTTCCAGGATTTGTCTGTTTGCAGCATAGGTTTTTTGGTATCTTTGGCTAGCCAAGGGGTGGATTTGTTTTTTACTCATTTTTGTTCATGGTGGCGCTAGGGAGTTGAGGATGTTTAAGGAGGATGAGTTGAAAAATTCTACGGCATTATCTAGTGGAAGGGTTTTTAGTGGGTTCCAATTTGTTTCAGGGAGTTAGAGAAGGTAGTTGGGTCAAAGTTTGTGAGGTTACGTATATGGATGACTTTGTGAGAAGGAGTGGGTAGCTTGGTAGATCAATGCTGGCAAGTGGTCTCCTATAGGGTGGTCTCCTATAGGGTTGGGTGTGATGCCAAAGTTTAAGATTTTATTGGGATGGGAAGCTAGGATCCAGTCTAGTGTGGTACCTGGGGGGGGGTTATTTTATTGGGCTTGGTGATGGAGTTAGTAATTTGTGTATAGTTAAATAGATTGATGAATATGGTGGGATTGGGGTTCTTGATTTTATTCCAATCGATGTTTACGTCTCCAATTATATAGGTCTCCTGCTTAATACTGGTCGAGGTCCAGAGGAGTATGCCCTCCGGAGTTGTGGTGTTGTTACTGTGGGGATATAGAGAGCAATGATACAAATGCTTTTGTGGTCATTTACTTTTAGCAGGCCTGTTACTAGTTCTGCATTATTGAATGTGGGGATAGGATTAGGGTATGGAGTGATGGATAGTAGGTTAGAGTAGATTAAGATTAAGGCTACCCCACCACCTTTTCTGTTTGGGCGGTCATGTCTGAGGGATTGGAATCCAGGAGGAAGGATTTCAGAGTCACTAATGTGAGGTTTTAGCTATGTTTCTGAAATGGCTACAATGTCGAGTTGGTTGTAGTTCAACCAGGCATGGAATTGGGTTACTTTATTTCTTAAACTTTGTGCATTAATGGTGAAGAATTTGAGGTATTTATGGTTAGCTTTATAGTTTGAGGTGAGGAGATTAACAGTACAAGTAGTGTTTGGTCCAGGATTTGGATGCATGACTCCAGCTAAGCAGAGGTAGTTGAGAAAGGGTAGTAGTATTTTTGATTTGGTATTTTAGTAGTTGTGGGAAGTAAAGTATTAGCTTAGGAGTGTAGTACTTGGTTGAGGGGGGAAATAATTTTATTTTGAAGTACTGGAATGGGTTGGGTTGAACTAGTGAAGCAGATATGCTGTGGAAGTGTGTTGTTCAGTGATAAGAAAGGAGGTTGGGAGTGGGGGGGATAGGATAGGAAGGGTGGGTGGAGTAGGAGGTAGTGAGATATAAATGGAGTAAGACTAACATGCAGATAGTTGTGGTGAGAATAGTTTGAGGTAGGAGTCCAGGCATGACGGATAAGTGTAAAGATATAGCAGTGGGAAATGAATTGGGGAGTTAGGTGGGAGAGGAGGAGTGACTGAGATAGGCAAGTGGAGGAAAAAGGGGTGAGGCTGTAGAGGAGGTGATTGGTTGATAGAAAGAAAAGGGGGTGGGGCTGTGGAGGTGATTAGTTGCTAGAGAGGGAGGGGTTTAGGGAATAGCTTAAAGAAAGTTAGTGTTTGACCAGTCTTGAGGTGTGCTTACTTTTTATGAAGATTGATACACCACAACCTCTTATTCCTTCTTGCATAGTAGCTGGTCTGGAAGGCATTATAGCCTTGCACTAGCAGGGTGCCTTCCACAGCTTTAATCCATGTTTCAGTAACTCCAGATATCAACACACTCAAGGATGAGGAGTGTTTCCAAGGGAGTGGAGCTTCTTGTTGAGACTTCCTAGCACTGAGCAAAACTACCTTTAGTTTATCTCAATTAAAATTTACTATGCCAGAAGGTTTATCAGGGTGGCATTGTCTAAAAAAGGCACCATTGTGCTGGATAATATTTTGGCCAATATCTGAAAGCCTTGTTGGGACAGATGCAGACCATCCCTTGACAAAGCAGTGTGCTCGGTCGATTAGGTCCTCGCCAAGCCTACAAGTGTTGGCCCACCTTAAAATGCAACAACTGACTTAGTTACTGGTGTCACTTAATCATCTCTGTAAATTGTGGTATCCCCTGGAGAAATTAGAATTCTGCTCAGTACTATGTTCTCCCAGACTGCTGCAAACCTGAGAAACAGTCACTGCTGTTTGGTTATGGGGATGTGATGGGTAGGCATCTTCTAGGACAAGAGTAACCATAAGGGCCTGGTGTCTGTAAGGGTATTTACAGAATGACTATTCTGAAGTCTGAACCTACCCGGATATTTGTTTAAATGTTACAGGTCAGAATGAGACTTCATGTGCTTTCTATGCATGGAAACAAATATGGAGCAAAACTTTGTCCTTCCTCCGTCCCCAGAGCAGCCCTTCTCTATGGCCCCTGACTGTTGCATTTCTTTTAAAACTGTAGTAATAAAGTCTAACTGCATCTCTGGGACTGAAGGAATGCCTCTGCAACTTGGGAAGTTTTTGGAACTAACTTGTAGCCTTGCTGAAAAATGTTTGCAACCAACTGGTCCAGAGTGATAATTTTCCATTTTTTTTTTAAACAAAGAAGGATAAGAACCACCTCTTGAGGGGAGGAGGACAGAACGTGGAGAAAGGAGGCTGGGTAGGGGTTGGGCTTAAGGGTAGAGGGGAAGGATAGCTTCGTTCACTGACTGTCATAGCCCGAAGGGGGCCGCAGTCTTCTCCTTGGGTCTTGCCCGACTGTTTTGAGCATCTTTTTTTTTTTTTTTTTTTTTTTTTTAAATTTGCCTTGTTTTTGTCCTTTTAAGGATACATGGGCAAGTACTGGGCAGGGTGGGTTTTGCTCAACTTAGGAGATGGGTCTGAAGTTGTTTGACAGGCTACACAGACTTGCTTTTTTCTCCAATCTCAAATTCTTTCAGCAGCGTGTCCAAAGAGGAGATACTTGTTCATTGGTGCATTCTAGTGCTTGGTCTTTACAAAGTGGAATGGCGAGTGTCCTCAACCAGGCACGTCTAAGAATAAGAAACCCAGTTACTGCTCTGCTGCCTTGAATAATACATCTACAGCATCAACCACATAATGGGGCTGCTTGGCATCCTCTCATCTTTTTCATATGGATTGATGAAAGGTATGCATGTGGGTCTACGTATTTAAGGCTCTGAAAGATAGCGTAAGCAAAAGTGCCAACCTTTTTTTAAACCTGCCAAGTATCTGAGTATCCCCCGTCATTGTAAATACAGCTCCTGGATGGAGCTGGACTGGCTCCCTTGCAGGAAATACATGGTCACCACAGTAGATCAGCCAGAATACTGTTATAACGTAATTTAAGGGAATCTTTGACCCTACAGTATTGGTCATATTTACTTGCAGTATAGAGAGGCAGTATGTCTCCAGTGAGGGATTGGCAAATGCATCCTCCAAGACATTCATGGCTGGAAGAATAGCTACTACTCTAAACTCCAGTAGCTGCACAAAAGTTCAATGTATTATATCTGTGTCACTGAGTACTGCCTCAAAGTCTGACTCCTGCAGCAGCAAAATATATTCTGGCCAACATAAGACAGTTCACCTGCTCCAGGGCTATGGGAATCAGAATCCCTAACTTGTGCTTCCACCCTTCAGTTTTTTTTAGAATGGAGCCCAGACATCTCCAGTAATTCCAGTGCTGGCTGTTGGGTTTTCAGGACAGGCATGACAACTTAAATCAGTTGGCTGGTAAGAGCATTAGAAGTGGGAGGAACTGAGGCATTGGCCACCCTATGCTGAGGTAAGCTGTCTGGCATTGATTTTGTCAAGTGGTCTGTGCCTTGTGGCTTCAAATGCAACTGCCCTGGAGACTCTTGTCATGTGCAGGAGAGAGAAACCTTAATCCAGTCTGCAGAAATCCCTTTGCGGATGAATACACTACCTATATCACCCGCCCCCTTCTGTAATAATTTGAACCTCTGAAACTAGCAGGTCGTCAGTATCATGAGTTATAAGTCTGGGAGTACATGCGAAATACCAAAGACATGGTGGCTTGTGAAGCTTCATCCAAGAGACCTCAGCCAAAACAAACTGGCAGCAGGGCTGGGAAAGTGCTTCATCATGCCTATAGTCCCCAGACTCAAGGAGAGCCTAGTCATCCACAGAGGCATCTACTGACTCCCAAAGCTTCTCTACATGTCTTATGACAGTGTTAGAGCTGATGCACCCCTCTTATGCCACCAACAACAGTGGTAACAGGGTGCTGGTCAAGGCTCTGACGGCAAGGCAGAGCTCTGAAGTCACAACCCAAGACTGCAACTGGGAATAAGAATGTAAATTTAGGGACCCATAGGGTCTTCACACATTACTACAGTGCTCCTACTAGGCTGCATCGTGTTCAATTTTTCCCATTTATGAAGACATCAAAGAATAAGAGTATTTGTTATGCTCTAACCCACCCTGCTTATTTAAAGATACTATTTCATTGGGTCCCAAGACTTTTACAGATTCTAAAGAGGACTTGGTGTACATGTCTACACATCTTACAGCTCCTGTGCTTACTTAGTATTGTTCCAGTGTATTTAAAAGCAGCATTATGATTTGCAGGACAATTTACTGCCGGAGACACAGTGAAAATCAATGGGCCAAAACCAAACAGGCTGGTTCTTTAACAGGAAAGTAATAAATTCCCAATATTTAACAGAAAGCAGTCTTTCAGCAGTAACAATATTCTGAATGTTATTCATGCCTAAAATGTCATGTGACTCAAGTAAGCCAAACAGACACGCATCTAAAAGCTTAATAAAATGAGTTGGCTAAGAAAGTTTGTGATGCATTCTTCTGGGATCCTTTGAATTTGTGTGGGAAGATATTTAAGACTGTGCTTCAACTTTTGGTTTGTACCACCCCCTGCTGTTACACACACACACACACACACACACACACACACACACACACACACACACACACTGTGGAGATGTTTCTGCCCATTTAAAGGGCCAGTACTAAACTCTACTAGTTTTATAAATTCAAATTACAGTCTAATTTACTGATGTGGTATATGCAGTACATGGACCAAAACTTCAGAATATGATTTTGTACCTGCAAAGTGGATCTGGATATTTTGTGATATACGTTATCATTGGTAGAATAACATTTTGCATTTGCTGAAGGATATGAGACCAGAAACTCATATCTACTAGTTAAAGACTACAAACCACAATGATTAGCCAGAAATTTAATGAGGAATGAAATAAAAATAAAGAAATCTGGATATTCTGCAAAATTCTGGACAGCTGAGACAGGAGTTAGGCAAAGCAAATCCCTGGGGTTCAGGCGCCTGGGCAGCATGACATTTCCCTGTGGTACATTTGACTGGGGACACATGGCTGAAGTGACAGTCAGCTGCATAGAAATATGGCTGTTTGCAAATTCCCTGTGGTCAAAGAGAAGAACACACTGCCATGCTCACAGCTTTAATAACCAAATGCATGGGGGCAGAAGAAGTAATGAGTATTGTGTTCAGTGTACAGTACATAATGTAACTACAACATGTAGAAGTGTGCTACAGCATGGAGGAAATCCTGCAGGCTACTGTAGTCATTTTTATGCTCTAGTATGCGTTTTAGGTAATGCTCCCTAGACTCTGTGAAGGGGGTAGTGGTCCACACACTTCAGTTATAAAGGCACTGCCAATTGTGTACTGCATTTTTACTGCTACTGACATGCCCTCTGGCCAGCCTGTTGCTGATGCCTGCCATATTGCCTGCTGTCTCATACTCCCTTGGGGACCATGGACATTGTTTTCCCCCTGTGCATTTGGTTCTAGAAGTTGTGGGCATGGCAACATATTTTTTTCTTTGCCCACAGGGAATTTGCAAACAGCCATATTCCTCTGCAGTTGCTTGTCACTTCAGCCATGTGTCCCCAGTCAAATGTACCACAGGGAAATGTCTCACAGCCTAGGTGCCTGAACCCAAATCCCTGTGGTGACATTTTGTATGTACAGTAGATGTAACTGGCACTGCCTTTGGCCCTTTGACATGCAACAGTACTAGCATGCTAACCTGAAGCTTACAGAATTTTTTTTTTTTTTTGAAAGCCATAACAGCTGTTGGAAGCCTACCATTGTCCACTTTCCTAGGACAACTGTAATTTATTCACCCATTGTTTCAAGAAGACTTGGCACTTTTGAGAAAGATTAAAGTATCATGCCAGATTACCCGATACAACTGTGGAGAAACAGAAGCAGAAAGAGATTCAGCTGTTGAGAAAACACGAGCAGCTTCTCAAAATGGAGAGAAATAGAAGTTATGTACTTACCATAACGTTCCATGTGGAGTGTTCATCTCGCCTTTGTTCTTACACATGGGTTCGGAGCCGATCCTCGGCTCCGTGCCGGCCTCTTGCAAGCTCTGCATCGAGAAGAAGCTCGAGACAATCTAATACCCACAATCCCCCTCTGCCTTTACCTCAGATCTAGTTTGCAAGCAAACCAATCTACATAACAGCACATTCATGCCATACATCTATATATACATAACAGACACATATAAGTATATGTGTATACCAACTATGTACAGAGAATAAAGACAGTAGCAAAAATGCTTCTGGCCAGGCATCAAAGAACGTTCTTCCTAAGGGTGGGAGGGTGGGACTGTAAGAACAAAGGCGAGATGAACACTCCACATGGAACGTTATGGTAAGTACATAACTTCTATATGTGATAGTGTTCAATCTCGCTTGTTCTTACACATGGGTAGCGTCCTAGCTCCTAAATCCTGAGGAACTCACGGGAGGCGTTCTTGAGCACAGTGGAACCAAAGGTTGCTCTGTCCCTAGAAACCTTATCTACTTTATAATGAGAAATAAATGTATGTGGCTTAGACCAGGTAGCAGCCGCACAGATAGCATCCAGAGGTAGGCGAGCTGCATGAGCCAAAGACGTAGATATTGATCTTGTGGAATGTCCCTTGGGTTTGTTTAGAAGGGTTGATTTGCAGAATCGTATACATAGATTATACAATCAGTTAACCACTTTGAAAGAGTTCTTTTGGTAACTGCAAGTCCTTTCCTGCTATCAGCAAAAGCCACAAAGAGTTGATCTGTTTTCCTGTGATCTTTTGTTCTATCCAAATAAAACCTTAGCTGTCTGTGAACATCCAATTTGTGCAACATATACTCCATTTTGTTGGAGTGGTTTTTGAAGAAAGTGGGTAATTCAATGGACTGATTAATGTTGTTAATAGAACACACTTTAGGGAGGAAGGATGAATTGGTACGAAGAGAAACTCTGTCAGAGTGAAAGATTAGATAAGGGTGCTTGATGGAGAGAGCCTGAAGTTCAGACACTCGTCTAGCAGAAGTAATGGCTACCAGAAAGAGAGTTTTCCAGGACAAAAACAATTTTAATGGGCAAGAAGAGGCAGGTTCAAAGGGGGGCAACATTAATTTAGATAGTAACAAGTTTAGACTCCAAGGTGACGTAGGAGATCTGACCGGAGGTCTAATATGAAAAACTCCTTTTAAGAAGGCTTTACAAAGTCTGTGAGCCATGATAGGAGCTCCACACTGTTCCACATGGAAATTCGAAATGGCAGCCAACTGAACTCTTAGAGTAGCAGGAGAAGCACCCTGATGAAATAAGTCTGTCAAGAACTCTAAAATCTTATTCAAAGGAGCTGTGAAGGGATCAACGTGGTGTGTATTCGCCCAGAATACAAACCGTTTCCATTTGCTAGTATGTGTTTTAGTAGTGGAAGCCTTATGCGAAGCCACTAATATATTCTGGACTGCTGGTGACAAGAGATCAGACCTGGCTAAGTTGGGAATTGGAGCAGCCAAGCTGCTAGATGGAGTGACAGGAGCGCGGGATGGGGAGCCCCTGACGAGTGAGTCAACAGATCCGGCTCTGGGTCCAGAATCCAGGGTCCCCGAATGCAGTGAATTTTCAGGGAGGGAAACCAAATTTGACGAGGCCAGAATGGAGCAATGAGAATTATCGTCCTGTGAAGGTTCCTGGCTTTCTGGAGAAATTTCGTATCAGAGGAAATGGAGGAAATGCGTGCAGGAGTCCGGGGCCAATCGTAAACCAGTGCGTCCTTGGGGACTTCCCTGGAGGGTAATAGGGCAAAGTAGCTCCTGCATTTGGCGTTCATTGGAGGCAAACAGGTCGCAGGAAGGCTGGCCCCATGTGCGAAAAATCCTTTTCGCCACTGACTGTTTCAGAGACCACTCGTGCGGTAGCAGAATTGCTCTGCTCAGCCTGTCGGCTATGGCGTTGGATGACCCCGGGATGTGCGTTGCTATTAGAAAGCGACCCGTGGACTCTGCCCACTGCCAAATTCTCATGGCCTCTCTGCATAGTTGATAGGACTTGGTTCCCCCTTGTTTGTTTATGTACCAGACTACCGACATGTTGTCCGTCTGAACTGCAATAGTCCCTAGAGGAAGAAGGGGAGCAAAGTGTTGCAACGCTAGAAACACTGCCCTCAACTCTAGAACATTGATGTGCAGATTGTACTCCAAATTGGTCCATTCGCCTTGGACTGTCTGTCCCTGAAAGATGCCCCCCCACCCTATCAGGGAAGCGTCCGTGGTCACCGTAACTGTGGGCGTGGGTAGCACAAACGGCCTCCCCTGGGAAAGGTTGCACGTTTGGAGCCACCAGTTTAGATCTGTTTTGCAAGTCTTTGTTATGAGAATCTCGTGTGTTAGAGGTAGTTGTTGAAATGACCATTGAGCAAACAGTAGCCATTGTAGAACTCTCATGTGCAGCCTTCCCATGGAATTGCAATAAGGGAGGCTGACATGAGGCCCAACACCTTCAGTACTAGTTTTGCAGGAGATTTCCTTGACAATAGTAGAAGACGTATGTGAGTCTGCAGTGATAAAATCCTTTCTGGGGGAAGCCTCAGAATTAATTGACGTGTGTTTAATTCTGCTCCTATGAACAAGATATTTTGTGATGGCTGAAGTAAGGATTTTCCGAAATTTACGGAGATCCCTAGGTGAACACACAGTTGAAGAACATAGTCTCTGGCCTGCAGTAGTTGGCCGGTGGTGGCTGAAAGGAGCCAGTCGTCCAGATACGGAAACACCTGGAATCCCTGACGTCTCAAGTGAGACGCTACCACTGCCATGCATTTGGTGAAGACCCTGGGGGCTGAGGTCAGACCAAAGGGCAGGGCTCGAAATTGAAAGTGACTGGCTCCCAGCCGGAAGCGCAAATGATCTCTGGATGCCCTGGCCATTTTGATGTGGTAGTATGCATCCTCTAGATCTATTGAGCACATCCACTCGTCCTTCTGTAGAAATGGAAGGATCGATTGAAGCGTGACCATTCGAAACTTTTCTTTCTTGACGAAAGTATTGAGGTAACTCAGGTCTAGAATGGGCCTCCAGTCCCCTGTTTTCTTTGGAACTAAAAAGAACCTTGAGTAAGTCCCGAATCCTTGCTGGTCCGCTGGGACTGGCTGGATGACTCTTTTCTAACAACTTTGAAATTTCTAAAGCTGCTGGCTCTCGCAGATGGGCGGTACATCTGGGAGTCTTTTCTTTGGAATGGGATAGGATAGGAAGGGTATGGTGTAACCTCTGGTAACTACGCTTTTACCCAATTGTCTGTAGTTATATCTTGCCAGGCCTGAGGGTAAAAGCTAAGCGACCCCGACTGCCTCCAGAGCAGGACAGTCGGGCCTCCTCTCAGGAGTGCTGGAAAGGTTTACCAGGAGTGTTTCCCTGTCACCTTGATGTTGCGGACCCCTCTGCCGCCAGGCGGCGTCTTCCCCTCTGCCCCTCCTCTGCCTCTAGAGGGGCATCACCCTGTGTGCCCGGAAAGACCCTTGATTTTGTTTCGAAACCACATTTTCCCACCGCGTTGCCCTTTGGGGTACGGTCTGGTTGGGGTGGAAAAACGGACTCCGACAGCAGACAGAGTCTTTCCCTCTTGTTCACACCGGGTAAGGGTCTCCTTTACCTTGGGGCCAAAAAGAGTGGCACCGTCAAATGGGGCGTTTGTAAAGGAAGACTTGAAGGCTTCCGCAAAGGAGCATAGGCGCATCCAGGATTGTCTACGAAGAGCAATCGCTGAAGCTGCTGCCCTACTCGAACCTTCGGCTGCGTGAAATCAGCCTCATGGACGAGTTAACAATCGATGTTAGGGTATTAAGTTGCGCTGTCACTTTCTCTGAGACAGCTGCATCTGTAGAACCCTGGAGGGTATCTCCCAACTCTTTGACTAGATCCCTCTGCAGACGTGTAAAATGGGTCAAATAGTTCAGGGACCGCATGGAAAAAGCCGCTGAACTAAAAATGCGCTTCCCATATCTATCCATCGTCCTAGAGTCTTTATTAGGCGGATGGACAGACGAAGAAGACTCCGACATCTCCTTTTTCGTGGCTGCAGCCACCACCATAGCGTCTACTGGAACTCCTTTAGTAAGGTAGGACTTATCCTGAGGTGCTGTGATGTACTTGTTCGGTTTCCTAGGAACAGGTTCCACTGTGTCAGGAGCCTCCCACGCCCTTGAGCAATAAGTTCCATTAGTTCGTCGAAGGGCGGAGTGACCCAGGAGGAGGAAGGGCGAGCACCAAATGCCTTCAGCAGAACTGACTCATCCTCAGAAGGGGGAAGGGATTGCCAGTCACCTCTCTGTTTCAGGATCTCCAAAATGTCTGAAAAAGAGACATCTTCTGAAGGTGACTTAGGGACCCTTCTGACTCATCTAAGTCAGTATCAGATGTTATGGATTCTTGTGGAGAATCCAAGTGTCTCCTCTTACACAGTCTCTTCCTAGGGACTTCCTCGTGGTGAGCATCCGAAGAAGCCTCGGAGGAAGAGGGGGCACCCTCCAGGGGTGGCTGAGACACTGGTGCCCGACGCTTGGATGTGGCCGTGGGTGCAGATGAAGACAAAGGCCCTTTATGGGGAGGAGAAACTGCTTCCACTGATGTGGTTGTCTGGGTAGACAACACCTTCCTCATCAGGTCGAACGCTCCCGGGTCCCGCATCGAAGAGTCTCCCGGCTCAAGAAATGGGAAAATCCCGACATGGGCACGAGGCATCGACCCGAGGACGGAGCCGAATCGATCCGTGCCGAGGCCCCGAGGGGAGAGTCGGAACCGACACGTCGGTTCGACTCTCGGCCCCGGAACCAAGAACTGACCGTCGGCTCCGAGACTCGGTACTGGGTCCGACGGAGTCGAGGTGAGGGAACAGACCGAGAAAGGACGGTTCTGGACCCGAGGGCTCCACAATCAGCAGATCAGCCTCTTCCGGCTCCAAAGACTGAATCGGTCTCGGAGGAGGAATGGATGGAGATACAGGAAGGCCTTCAAGTTTCGACACCAGCTGGGTGGAAACCGAAATAAGTTTAGAGAGGGCCGAATGCTCCAGCAACTTCTGCACCACACGATCCACATCGACATCCGAAAGTTTAGAGGAGGAACGGGTCGAAGGAACCGAAGACGGAGCCGACCTCAATATGGCCGAAGGAGGGAGCTCCATCACCGGTTCCAAGACTCGAGGCTCAGGAACCGACACCAGTTGAACACTCGGCCCCGAAGTCTGTGGAACCGGTGATCTAACCTTTGAAGAAGAGCTCGGAGCCGATGACTTGGGCTCCGATGTCTTCGATTCCTTAGAGGACTTCGATGTCTGGTCAGAAGCATCCAAAGCCTCTTGGAAAGCTGGTTTCAAAAGACCCCTGTCCATTAGTTTCCTGCGCCTATCTGTCATGACCCTCCCACTGAAAGAGTGACAAATGGAGCAATCCTCTTGTAAGTGGAGAGGGCCAAGGCAGTAGACACAGGAACTATGGTTGTCAGTGACCGACATTTTTTGGCCACACTGACAACGCTTGAAACCAGACTTTGCCTTCTCAGACATTGTAGGTAAAAACAAGTCTAGAAACAAATACACAGTCAAATCCGGGAAAAAAGTCACAATCAGGTAAATGTCACAATCAGGTAAATGTCAAATCCGGTTAGTCACAATCAGGTAAATTTGACTCAATATAGTAGTATATGGTAAGGGTGTAGGCCCCGGTACAAAAATACCGATAAAAAGGTTAACGGTACCAAAGAACTACGGAACCACAACACAATCACACAAGGTAATACTAACAATATTAAGTTAAATAAAATTCTCAATAAAATACAACAAAAAGTTATATCTTAGCTTAGAAAACCCTCGAGCTAGCTCCCAACGATGCGAATGCAGCAGCGGCAAACTAGATCTAAGGTAAAGGCAGAGGGGGATTGTGGGTATTAGATTGTCTCGAGCTTCTTCTCGATGCAGAGCTTGCAAGAGGCCGGCACGGAGCCGAGGATCGGCTCCGAACCCATGTGTAAGAACAAACGGCGAGATTGAACACTATCACATCTGTTCTTACATTATGTACTCACCATAACTCGCAGATGACTGCAAACTGAGCGCCATAATCGACTCTCCAGCCGACACAAGCATCCTCCGAAAGGGCCTCATAGAAACAGACAACTGGTGACAGGAGCCATGGCCTCAAGCTAAACGCCAAAAAGTGTATAGTCATCCCCTTTGGCAAAAACAAAGTGCCCACAAATTACCACATAGGTGGTAATCCATTAAGTACAGAAGAAGTAATTAGGGACCTGGGGACCCAAGTTGATAGCAATCTCTCATTTGACAACCACATGGCCAAAGTGGTTAGAAAAACATTTTATATAGCCCACCTAATCATGAAGGGATTTACATCTAGATTAGGGGAGGTCATCGTGCCTCTTTACTCATCCCTCATCAGGCCCATAATAGAGTACAATGCCCCTTTTGGGATGTACCTTACCAAACACCTGCAGCAACTGGAAAGACCCCAAAAGTACCTCACCAAGAGGATCAAAGGGCTCAAACAGATGCCATATGCTGCCCGGTTAAAGAAACTCCAGCTCTACTCAGTGGCATACCGCCTGTTCAGAGGCGATCTGTGCCTGACATATAAAGCCATGTCCAACCCGGAATTAATGGACATGATGCACCTCAGAAAATCCAAATCCCATCGAGCTATGCGCTCGAGAGACTTGAACCTCAGCACTGAAATAAATAGGACATGCTGGAGGGACAGATTCATAACCCAGAGGCTCCCTTCTCTCTGGAATAAAATCCCAGTCCAGGTTAGGCAGAGTCCCTCATTGATTCTCTTCAAGAGGAATCTTGATGAGTGGATGGGAGATCGTAGGTTTACCCCGGGTATCACTTCTGTGTCACTGTTAGACAGAGGCACAGTATACTAACCTCGAAAAAGGGCATAGCAAAATAAATTTAAAATGTGTGGCGAAAGCCAAATGCATTCTGGCTAGGCTTATAAATGCCCTAGGGCAGATAGCCTAGTATGAACCTATGAACAGACACTCCCTTTGTCAAAAATGGCTTGTCCCCTGGGGCAGCCATGAATTTATTGGGTTTATGAGGAACAGGCCTCCAAGTGACTCCCACACCTTACGAGAGATCAGTTCCATGAGCGCGTCGTAAGGCGGAGACACCCGAGAAGTGGAAGGTTGAGACCCAAAAGCCTTCAAGAGCATGGACTCATCCTCAGTAGGGGTCTTAGACTGCCAATCGCCCCTCTGACTAAGGATCTCTAGTATCTCTGCAAAGGAGATATCCTCAGAGGGGGATCGAGGGGACCCTTCCGACTCATCCAAGTCCGTGTCACATGTCAAAGACTCCTGTGGGGAGTCTAAGTGCCTCCACTTGCACAGTCTTTTCCTGGGCACCTCCTCAGTGGGGGGATCTGGGGAGGTCTCAGAGCAGCAGGGGACACCCTGTGGGGGTATTTAAGGCTCGGGATCTCTACGCTTAGATGATGAAGCAGACACAGGAGCTTGAGGGGAGAGGGAAGGCTGAACTGATGCTGACATTGTCTTTGGAGACAAAACTCTCCTCATAGCATCGAAGGCACCATGGCTCCGATGAGGAGTGGACGGATCAGAGAGTACAGTCCGATCCTCCTGCACCGAAACCCTGGGCTCTGAGCCTGAGCCGAAGCCCCGAGAGGAAGAGTCGGCACAGACAAATCGGGTAGACTATCCTCCCTGGACCTGATGGGAGAGCATTGGCTCCTAGAGTCCTCGGTCGGTAAATGGAGCCGATAACACCAGTGCAGGTATTGGCTCCAAGGGTTCAACAATCATCGGTTCAGTTTCCTTCGGCTCTGAGAGTCAAGTACTGCTCGGAGTAGACATATCCTTTTCCATGGTCTTCGGCACCGAAGAGCTGGTCGGGGCCGACAACAATTTGGCAAGTCCTGGTGCCTGTAAAAGCTTCTGCACTAGCCGATCCATGTCCAAATCTGAAAGACTGACTGAGGACTTAGATGAATGCACCGAAGGTGCTGACTGAAGCAGAGGAGAAGGAATTTCAGAGACCGACTCCAATACTGAGAACTGGCTCCGAACCAAATGTACACTCTGTTTCGAGGTCTGTGGAACCGATGACCCTCCTCCTGAAGTTTTTGCCTTTTTTGCCACTTTAGGTTCTGTAGATTTTGTGTATTTTGAGGATTTGGAGGACGTGCTAGTACCCTCATGGCTACTCAACACCTCAGAAAAGGAATGCTGTAGTAATCCCCTGTCTATAAGCGTTCTCCTCCTCTCCAAGAGGACTCTTGAAGAAAAGGAATGGCAAATGCTGCAAGTGTCTTGGAGGTGTTTAGCCCCCAGACAGTAGACACATTGAATGTGTCAGTCAGTGAAGGACATTTTCTGTCCACAATCTGGGCATTTTTTGAATCCCGATTTAAGATGGGATTTTACCTGGTCATCCGACATAGTTAAGTAAAACAAACCAGTATACTGCAAAAAGTGTGAAATCCTTACTAAACTTGTAAAGACTCACAAAACAACTAAGCCCAATCCGGGCACTATCTATAACAACTAACTATAGATTACAGATATAGGGCTAAAGAGGCCCCCAGAGAAAAACCCTGATTGTTAGAAAAGATTAATAAGTCTAAATAGGGCTAAAGGCCCACACAAACCAACTAAGCCAACAGGACACTAATTATCTAAAACTATAGATTCTATTATCTAATTATCAAACACTAACACACAACTATCTTATGAAAAACAAAAAAGAACAGTTTTTTTTATAAAATTTGCTGTTATCACAAATGGTCCGAGCTAGCTGGATCACAGAGATCTCTCTTGCCGCGGCAAACTAGATCTGAGGTAATTCCAGCAGTGCATTGTGGGATAAGGGGCTTGGTCTCGAGCTACTGGCAAACCTTGAGCTTTGCTATCGGCCGTGTCGGACACATCAATGAGAATAAACGGCAGGATTTAACAACTTCACATGCATGCAGTAAACTTAAGGCCTTGAATGTCCAGATGAATCATTCCCGATGGGTACAACAGTACATCTGGACTTGGGTTCAGTGTCCAAGGAGGACACAGAAGATGAGACCATAGGAAAGGGAACCACACCTGCAGAGACCAGAAGGGAGCAATGAGGATTACCTTGCTCTTCAACCATTGTGCTTTCTGAAAAAATTTGGGTATTAAGGGAAGGAGAGAATAAGCATACAGGATACCAGGGATCCAAACGTGGACTACAGCATCTCTCGGTGACTCCGCCTGAGGGGGGAATTAGGGCAAACAATATGCTGCACATATTGTTCAGCGTATAGGCAAAGAGGTCACAGTAAGGTTGACTCCAGTGATGAAAAATCACTGCTGTCACTACAGGACTGAGGGAGCACTCAGGATGGATCTGCTGAGCTTTTGGCTAAGACATTGGATTTCCCCGGAATGTACATTGCCAGAAGAAAGTGGTTGGAAGAGATTACTCATTGCTTCGTGGCAAAGGGGGTAAGATTTGGATCCCTGTTTGTTAATGTACCAAACCATTAACATAGTCTATTTGAATGGCAATCGTACCTAAAGGGAGAGCACTCTGACAGGCCTGCAACGGTAACAGGACTGCTCTCATCTTTACGACATTGATATGCAAATTAGTCTCTTCTGGGAACCACATTCCCTGAGTAGTTCTTCCCATGAAATGCCCACCCCACCCCAAATGGGAGGTATCCATGGTCAGTGTGGCCTTTGGTGGAGGAAAGATAAATGGACGTCCATGACAAGAGTTCATCTGACTGGATCCACCAAAGTAAAGAATTCTTGCAATCCCAAGAAATCTTTACAGGATGCATTAATAGATGCCGAAATAGCAACCACTGCACTGACAGAGTCCATTGGAGAATACTCATGTGAAAGTGAGTCATGGGTAATAAGGTGATCGCTGCTGTCATTGAACTTAAGGCTTGAAGAACCAGTCTCGCAGCAGGAAAGGAATGGTCTAGAATCTGTTTCACTTGCAATCTCAGGGAATGAATTCTGCTCGGAAGTAAAAAGACTTGAAACTGGTTGAAGTTGGGATTTGAAAAGATTTACTGTGATCCCTAGGAATGGAAACAACTGAAGCAAGAAATCCCTGGTTGGTGCAGAAAGGAGCCGGTCATCTAAATAAGGAAACACCCTGAATCCATGCAGCTTGAGATGATCTGCCACCACTACAATGCAGTTGGTGAAGACACTGGGAGCTGTGGTGAGACCAAAGGGCAGGGCTTTGAACTGATAATGACTGGCTCCCAGCCAAAAATGCAGGTATTTTCAAGAGTGCCTGTATATCTTGATGTGATAGTATGCATCTTGAAGATCTACAGAGCACATCCAGTTGTCCTTTTGTAGAAGCAGCAGAATGGACTGAACAGTGACCATTCAGAACTTGGAATTCTTCACAAACCGACTTAGATGACAGAGATCTAGAAAAGGTCTCAGGACCTCAGACTTCTTTGGCACTAAAAACAACCTTGAGTAAGTTCTGGATCCTGCTTGGTCTGGTGTGACCTTCTGGATGACTATTTTCTAGCAACATTTGGGTTTCTTATGCTGATTAAACTCCGATTGGGTGGAACATTGGTGAGATGTTTCTTTTGTGAGAGGTTTTGTGAAAAGGGAATGAAGTATCCTCTGAATAAGTTCCTTTGCACGCAAGAATCTCTTGTGATAGCTGTCCAAGCGTTTGGGTGTAAGGAAAAGTGCCCCCCCCCGACTGCCTCCACAGAACAGTCGGGTAAACTTTCAGGAGCACTGAAAGAGCCTATTTGAGAAAAATTCTAGAGACTCTTGGATCTGCAGACCTCCTCTGCTGCGAGAATGGTGTCTTCCATCATTATTTCCCCCTCTGCCTCTGGGAGAAAATTCCCCATGAGAGTCCTGAAAAGGTCCTCAAAATTTCCAGAACCATGTCTTATCACCATGCTGGTTCCTACAGACAGATCTTTGCAGGATAGAAAAATGGATTCCAACAGCATACAAGGTCTTTCCATCCTTCTCACTGTGGGAAAGTGTGTAACTGTGGGCCCAAACAGGGAAGATCTATCAAAGGGGGGGGGGGATTGCTGAAAAAGGATTTAAAGGATTCTGCAAAATTACAGTCGCATCCAGGGATGTCTCCTTATAACCATGTCTGAATGATCAGCCCACAAGGAACCTAAAGCAGGGTGAGATATTAACATCATGGGCATATTGAATATAGAGTGTAGGATGGCCAGTTGGGGACAGTAACTTCTCTTCCTCTACTGACATGGACCCTGGGGTTGACAGAGTTCCTTGATCAAGTCCCTCTGTAATCTAGTAAAATGTGCCAGATAGCAGAGTGGCTGCAAGGCAAAGGTTGCTGAAGCATAAACACACTTTCCAAATCTGTCCAACGCCCTATACTCTGTTAGGAGGGTGGACAGGGGAATTCTGTTTGGCTAGTTCCTTCTTGGTGGCTGCTGTCACAACCATGGCATCTACATGGATTCCCTTACTCCAGTACTGCCCATCTTTGGGGTCGCTTAAAATCTTGTCCAGACAGTGGAGGATAGGCTCCAAAGTATCTGGTTCCTTCCACTCCCAGTGGGAGATTAGGTCTACAAGGTCATTCATGGGGAGAGGGGGTAACCCAAGACTTAGATGGGCCAGACCAGAAGGCCTCCAGAAACACCAATTCCTCTTGAAAAGGGCTTTGGGAGTTCCAATCACCTTTCTGGTGCAGGATCTCAAAGACGTCTCCAAAGGAGACATCCTCAGGTGGCAACCTAGGGGACCCTTCCTCCCCTCATCAAAATCAGTGTCCTCAGTTAAAGATTCCTGAGGGAAACCCAAGTGCCTCCTCCTGCAAATTCTCCTTCGATGGACCTCTTCAGTGGGGTGTTCTGATGAGGTATCAGAAAAGACAGGAATTTCCTGAACAGAAATTACCTAGGATTTCGTAATGGCTGACTGTCCCTGTGGAGAGAAACGATGGGACTTGGAGCTCAAATCAGTCTGGGGAATGGGTATATGATCTGAGAAATTGACAGCAGAAGATTCTCTGGAACAGGAGAACACTCTTTCCAGTATCTCAAAGGCAGAGTGCCCAAGAGAAGTAGAAACCAATCCCACTGAAGCAGAAGCTCTCGGCCCAGTCAGTTCTCCTCTCCTCCCAAATCCCCCCTTCCAAGGGAGGAGCCAGACCCAAGTTGTCCAGCACCGATGTTCTAGGGGAAGCAATGGCTCCGAAATCCTTGGAGTCTAGGTCAATCTCATGGGTCCAACGCCAACAGTTCAGCTCTGAGACTTATCCTGCTCAGTGGAGATCAGTGCTGAAAAGGTCAGGGACAAAGTCAGATCCGAACAAAACAGTGGCATCTTCAGTTCAGATCCTTCATCTCTCTGCACTCTCAGGTCTGATGGCCCCAAAACTATGGACCGGATCAGAGAAGGCGTCACTATTGGATGTGAATGTGGCTGAAGGCTTGAACTTCAAAAATGCAACCACAGTGCATTCTACTGGAAGAAAGCTGAGAAAGTAATGCATTTTATGACAATTTGATCTCAAAACCTGGAGACAATGTCTGGACTAAGGAATTCCTTCTATTGTTTTGAGACCAGAGTTAATTGCTAGATTTTACATGTATAATGTCTTTTATTGCGGTGGTTTCCTGGCCAGGTGCAAGATCAAAGAACTGCTGAAACTCTGAGTTTCTGTTAGCCTGGGAAATTAAATCAGAAATGTCAAGAATGATGCAATCTAAAATGATTCAGCAGTGATGAATTATCAATGTAAGACTTTCTCAGAGAGAGATAATCAGAGCATTTTGGATTTTGTCTGAAGAGCATCCACTCACCAGCACTTGCTTTGCTCTGTATGCAAGCAGGATCTTAGACTTTATTGTTTCTCTTAGAAATGGATAGAAAATAGTAAGTTTAGTCTAGCTGTTTTCTATATTTATGTCAGACTACTCTACAGTACTATTTTAAGCATTTTTCTGTGATCGCTGAACTCTTGATAATTTAAGCTCTAGAGTACATGGCATGTATATAGTGATACTGTACAAAGCCACTCCAATAAGCCTTAAAAGTTCTGGTCACACTAATTGGATACTATTGCACAGTAAAAATTGATACCCTTTGGGAAGGGCCTTATTGGTACCTGATAAATAGGGGTTCTGATGGCAGTGGATTACTACCTTATAGCCTGGACAGAAGGGACAGAGCTAGTGAACCTGTGCCAGCCTTCCCCAGGAGTGTCTGTGTGGTTCTATATAAATCACATCTCAAAATGTGTGTGTCAGCTACTTGGCCAGGGACATGAAGCACTGGTTGGAAAGAGGGAGTGCTGGGAGGACTTGGCTTGGAAGCCTGGCTAAGGACTGCACTCTATAGCTGTGCCAGTGAGGAGTCTTATGGGGGATCCGGAGAGAAAGGGAGAAACCAGCCCCGGACTGACTGATCTCTGGGTGCTCTTAAGGGAAATTGTACTTCACTGTGTGTGTATTTGTTATTCTTCCCAATGTGGACACCCCTCACTAGTGTTAGTGGTGAGGATTGAGGCTCCTTGATTACTGGGGGCAGTGCACGGGCATCACATATTAACTGGTTGGCAGTGGTGGGATAGCCACACCACATATTAACTGGTTGGCAGTGGTGGGATATCCACACCACATATTACTTGGTTGGCAATTGGCTTGTAGTGGTGTGGATATTGAATTCCTGTAGCTTGTGTACAGAGATCACTGAAGGTGCTTTTGTACTGTAAATAAGCCATGCAGTGAATATTCAGTGTTCAGATCACAACTGTTTTATTTCTTTTGTTAGCTTAGTCAGTCAGGGAGAGCAGGCAAGCATGTCATCAGAGAAGTATGGTAAGCTGACAAGGAGCCAGTTGGCTGAGATGTGCCACTCTAAGGGACTGGATGCATGGAAACCTGACTAAGGCAGACATGACTGCAGCTTTCATCACAGCTGCATCAGAAAACGGCAATCAGGGGGATGATCAGACTGGTCGTGGAGATGGACAGCTCAACCTTTCTGCAGAGGATTTAAAAATCCATCTGGAGCTAAAGAGACTTGAGTTGGAGGCCAGGTGTTTAGAAACAAAAGCAGCAGAGAGACTGAGATGTCTACAGGCCGAAAAGAATGAGAAACTGCTACACATGGAAGCTGAGGAGAAGGAGAGGCAGCACAAAAAGGAGATGACTTCGCCAGAGTCGTGGAGGCAATGGGGAAGGTAGCAACCAGACCCCCAGAAGCACAAAAGGTCAGTAAATTTCTTCCACAGTTTACAGAAGGGGATAGTTTTGATAGCTTCATTCACATGTTTGAGAGGGTAAGTAAACAGTATGATGTTGACCAAAGGCTCTGGGTATGGTTCCTGACCCCCTTACTCCATGGTAAAGCTGTAACTGTGCTGTCTACATTATCTGATCGCAAATTATTTGATTATACTACTGTTATAAATTGTTGGTTAGAATTTTTTAAGCTAACACCTATAGCTTGTAGGAAAAAGTTTTGTGAGCATAGACGCAAGGCAGAAGGTGGTGTGTATGAATATGTTGCTGAAATGAGCACTTACTTTCATAGATGGGTGAGTGGATGTCAGGTCACCACTTTTGAAGGGCTGACTGACCATTTGGTGAGGGAACAAGCTCTTAGTACTTTGCCTGAGGACATGAGGATCTTGTTAGCTGACAATGTGCTACTTCAGATGAGTTGGGGAAGAAAGGAGACCTATACCTTTGCAAGCAGGGCATCCCTGCAAAGGAAAGAGACCCCCCAGTACTGTTCATTGGTCTAAAGAAACCCATGGTGGGCAGCCCAGACAGCCCCAACAGAACCTGCCAGTAGTTGGGGAAGCCACTAGTCCAGGTAAACATCCAGGACCCAGGGTTAAATGTTTTGTATGCAACCAGTGGGACCACGTGGCGAATAGATGTCCATGGAGGCAAGGTGGGGTACAAAAGGTGAGGGAGCCAGTAAGTGGGAAAGACAAAATGCCAATAGTAGGTTGTCTTGAGACAACAGGGGTACCAAACTACCATCCTGCAGATGTCCTGATAGGGAAGGATTTTGATGAGGCAGTACCATATGTTAATGCAGTTACCCGCCATCAGGCTAGGAGACAAGCATGTGGATCTGATAGCCTGGGGGAGACCCAAACAGACCGCATACTTGCAGCCAGGACTGGTGAAGTGGTTACTTCAGGGAGGGAGCTGCTCTGTAGCAGTGAGACTAAAGGTGAGCCACAGCTGTTTGTGGGTATTGATGTTCCCTTGGACAGAGTGACTGGAAAGGTAGAGGTGAGTAGTAGTACCCAGGCTGACAATGAGGCACCACTGTCAGAGGACACCAGACTTCCTGTGGAAGGGGAGCTGGGAAAGGTTACAAAGAGAGTTTTGGCAGGCACAGCTCTCACACCCTACATTGCAAAGCCTGAGGCAGATAGCTAGTGAGGCATCTGATTTTCAAGGGAAGGGGTATTCTGTACACTGGGACAAATGGTTACTGTATAAAGAGTGGACCCCTGCAGGAGGGCTAGAAGGAGAGGATACAACAGTTGGTAGTGCCTAGAGCCTACTGTCTGGCGCTTCTAGCCATAGCCCATGATATTCCCTTTGCAGGTCATATGGGCATAAAATGTAGAGAGAGACATATTAAGCAGACGTTCGATTGGCCTGGAATTTCCAGAGATGTAACAGGGTACTGCAGGACCTGTGAGCAGTGCCAAAAGGTAGGCAAGGCAGGAGACTAGGTGAAAGCTCCATTGATGCCTTTGCCTGTGACTGAGGAGCCATTTCAGAGGGTAGCTATGGATATTGTGGGGACTCTTAGTACCCAAAGTTCCACAGGGAAAACGTATATCCTGGTGGTAGTAGATTATGCTACAAGATACCCTGAGGCAGAGGCTTTGTCCTCCATTGAGGAGGAAAATGTGGCAAATGCTTTGTTAGCGATTTTCAGCAGGGTAGGTTTCATAAAAGAAATACTGACTGACAGAGGTGCCAATTTCATGTCAGACCTGCTGGCTTGTCTGTTGTAGTACTATGGGATGAAGCACCTGAAGACCACCCTCCTACCATCCCCAGACTAATGGTGTTGAGAGGTTAAACTCTACAATCAAGTCAATGCTATGGGCATTTGCAGAAGAGGGAGTGGGACAAATATTTGCCCCATCTGTTGTCTGCTTACAGAGAGGTTCCCCAGGAATCCACAGGTTGTTCACCCTTTGAATTGTATGGGCATAGGGTGAGGAGACCTCTAGATTTAATTAAGATGAGTGGGAAGTTGAGTGTGAATCTCACAAGGAGTCTGTTGTGGCATATGCCCTAACCTCAAGACAAGGCTCAGGGAAATTATGGGCTTGGCCCAGGTAAATGTGGCAAAAGCCCAACAACAGAAAAAGATATGGTATTGACAGGAATGCTCGGGCTAGAGAGTATGCTGTAGGGCAGCAGGTAATGGTGCTCATTCCTGTCAGACGCAACAAGCTGCAAGCAGCCCAGGAGGGACCCTACCAAGGTGGTACAGAAGGCCAGTGATAACTACAAGGTGCAACTGCTAAGCAGGGGCACAAACTGTACCATGTTAACATGATGAAACCTTACCATGATAGGGAGAGGCCCGTGTGCTGAGTATTTGCAGTGGATTGCAGGAGGAGTGAGGGAGATCTGGTGAGTGATCCCTAGTGAAGCTCAGACTGACACCTCAGTGGAAGGGGTAGCAATGTCCCACCAGCTATCTCCTACCCACTTTTGAGAAATCCAAGCAGCTTTACAGGAGTTTGGGGACATGTTCACTGGGAAACCAGGGTGCACCCACCAGGTGCAGCACCAGGTGGATACAGGACTCCAAAGGCCTATTAGGCAGGCATAGGGTGCATGAGAGAGTCAAACAGACCCTGAGGGAGGAGATACAGGAAATATTGGAACTAGGGGGTAATTCAAGAGTTAAACAGTTCTTGGGCCTCCCCAGTGGTGCTGGTGCCAAAAAAGGATGGCAGCACCAGGTTGTGTGTGGATTATAGGAAATTAAACAGTCACACAGTCAGATGCTAACCCCATGCCTAGGACACGAGGCCCTAGAGCAGCTGGGTGGGGCTAAGTATCTTACAACCAGTGATCTTACCAAGGGTTACTGGCAGGTGCTAGAGAGAGGTCAGCCTTTGTGACTTTTTGCTTGTATGAGTTTACAAAGATGCCCTTTGGGATGAAAAATGTCCCAGCGACTTTCCAGAGGCCGATAGATCATATCCTAGCAGGAGGGTTTGTCCTCGCTTACCTAGATATTGCCATCTACAGCCATTCAGTCAGTGAGTATGGCAGAGGTCTCCTTCCTGGGACAGAGTGAGAAGTGGCAAGATCAGGCCAGAACTTGCCAAAGTGGAAGCCATTCAAGCATGGCCTCCACCTGTTACCAAAAAGCAAGTGAGGGCATTCTTAGGGACAGCAGGCTACTACAGAAAGTTCGTCCCCAGTTATAGTACCATAGCTGCTCCCCTCACAGAACAGACCTGACAAGGAAAAAACAGGCCAGATAAGGTAGTTTGGACCCCAGCATGTGAGCAGGCATTCCAGAAGCTTAAAGAAGCTTTGGGAGGACCCCCTGTGTTAGCCACTCCAGATTACAGTCAAGAATTTGTTGTGCAGGTGGATGCTTTGAACCATGGGGTGGGGGCTGTACTTAGCCAGATTTCTTCAGAGGGAGAAGAGCACCCAGTGGTTTATCTCAATCGTAGGCTTCAACCCAGGGAGGAATGCTATGCAGCCGTACAAAAGGGAATGTCTAGCCATAGTGTGGGCACTGCAGAAACTTCAGCCTAATCTATATGGAAGGAAATTCACTGTAGTTACAGATCACAATCCCCTAACATGGTTACACTGAGCCAGGCAGCAAAATCCCAACTTAAGATGGATCCTAGGGTTGCAAGCATATATGTCAGTGCAGAGTCGCAGTGGGGTTAGCAATGCCAACGCAGATGGACTCTCAAGACAGGGAATGGGGTAAGCTATACTCAGGTAGACCTAACGCTTTCAAGCAACGTTTCTCAAGAGACACTTGAAAAAACTAGCCTGAGTTCTCGGGGAGGAAGAAATGTGATAAACTGTAAAGCCACCAGCTCAGCTAGAAAGAATTTTGTAGATAATTCTATGTCATTGTAAATATTGATAAAATCCACAGGCTGTTTCACAAACGTAAAGAAAACTGTTAAATGTTGAACTTCAAAGACGTAACCACAGTGCACTCTGCTGGAAGAAAGCTGATAAAGTAAAGCATTTTATGACTGATTTTAAAGCTCAGAGACCGAATGTCTGGACTAAGGAATTCCTGCTATTGTGTTGTGACCAGAGTTAATTGCTAGATTTTACATCTATAATGTCTTTTACTTCTGTGGTTTCCTGGCCAGGTACAAGATCAAAGAACTGTTGAAACTCTTGAGTTTGTTAGCCTGGGAAATTACATCATTCTTGACACTTCTGATTTAATCTAAAATGAGTCATCAATGATGTATTATCAATGTAAGACTTTCTCAGAGAGAGAATCAGAGCATTTTGGATTTTGTCTGAACATCCACTCACCAGCACCTGCTTTGGCTTGTAAGTAGGATCTTAGAATTTAGTATTTCTCTTAGAAATAGACAGAAAATAGTAAGTTTAGTCTAGCTGTTTTCTATATTTATGTCCGAATATTCTACAGTATTTTAAGAATTTTCCTGTGATCTCTGTACTCTTGCCTAGCACAGTGTTGAATTGAGGAGATTTGTCTTATTATTTATTGTTAAATATTTTTAAACCTTTCAACTGTGGCGGTTTTGGGTAGACAGTTTAAGCTCTAGAGTACTTTGCATGTATATAGTGATACTGTACAAAGCAACTCCAATAAGCCTTAAACATTCTGGTCACATTTACTAATTGGATAATACCGCAGAGTAAAATTGGACACCCTTTGGGAAGGGCCTTATTGGTAGCTGATAAATAGGGGTTCTGGTGGCAGTGGATTACTGCCTTATAGCCCAGACAGAAGGGGCACAGCTAGTGAACCTGTGCCAGCCTTCCCCAGGAGTGTCTGTGTGGCTACATATAAATCATATCTCAAAATGTGTGTCAGCTACTCAAGCATTGGATGGACAGAGAGAGTGCTGGGAGGCCTTGGCTTGGAACCCTGGCTAAGGACTATACTCTATAGCTGTGCCAGTGGGCAGTCTTACTGGGGATCTGGAGAGAAAGGGAGAAACCAGCCCCAGACTGACTGTGATCTCTGTGTGCTCTTAAGGGAAATTGTACTTTACTGCATGTGCATTTGTTATCCTTCCCAACGTGCATGCCCCTCACCTGTGTTAGTGGTGAGGACTGAGGCTCCTTGACTACTGGGCCAGGGCACGGGCATCACAATGACATCAGATCTTACTATATTTCAGAGTCGAGCCCATGTAAGACCAGCTTAAGCATTTGCTAAAACATTTTAACTTTCTGCTGAAACTTAAGTGCGTGTTTTTATTTGTGACATTTTTCTTAGAGAGTTAAAATCACCTGCCACTGCCGTCACAACTGTCACTGCACTGTATAAAGCTAGCTAACTGCTTGTTGCCCACTGCCTGCAAGACTAGAGGAAAGCAAGTCCAAATCTTAAATATCACCTTTTTGGGTTGGATTAACAGATTGATACTGCTAGTGGCTGGAGACTGCAGTATTGTTGGTGAACAGTGGAAAAATCCCACACATTCAGAATTCAGACCGCATTGAAAATTGCAAAATCACATTACCTGTATCAGCAACTCCCATCAAGTTGCATCATCTAACCTCTTCACCCTCTATTGGCTTATAGTGGATTAGTACAGTTCCCCATTCTGGTCATTTTATATTCCCCTCAAGAATCACAGAACTGTTTTCATTTTGTTCCAACATTTGCAATGCCACAGCATCCTTTATATTTTTTCACTAGTTGCATTTGTAATTGAGAACTTATATAAAAAATAAAATAAAAAGGATAGCTGAACTGGCAAAAGTAATATCCAAAATTAGGGACACATGGGGTACGCTAATAAGAGATCGGACACTCCATTGCAACCACCCCAAATCACACTGGTATGTACATACTTCATGATACCAGTGTACTGAAACAGTACCTTTATACTTGTACTACACTATAATTGTACTAGGCTTATACTTTTGCTCTGAAATACTTTGTGTCTTTTGGCTTTTCCCGGTTTGGGGTCGCCACAGCGGAACTCCGGTCCGCTAATGATTGGTAGTGGATTTTTACATACCGGGTTATCAGCCCTGACGCACAACCTTCAACAAAGGCACACCCCATTCATGTATGCCTCCACACAGAAGACGCTCTGAGAATCGAGCGGGACAACGTCTTGCTATGAGGCGACAACGCTACCGCAGCACCACCACCGCATATACTACAATCCATAATTCTTTTTGAAAAAGGCATTGGATTCTCATGAACAAACATTCATTGCAATTAAAGATTTTTTTTTCCTTCAAAAAATGAATACTAATTCATGTAGTCTTATTTTGTGAGCTTATTAAATCAGTAGTATTGCTATTTTCAAAAGTATCTGATTTGGAATTTGCCTCAGAGTCTGTTGTTGACAGAAACAAAATGTTAAATAGATAAAACAATTTCCAATTGCTTAATTACTTTGAAGTATGAACTGAAACTGGTTACAGTTAATGATTCTTTTTTCTTGGTTTTAAGAAGGCTCAGCCAACAACTTTGATTCTCAAGTACCACCATTCTTCCCCATGGATTCATGTATGAGTGTATATAAACACACATCACGTATATGTATATGAACAAAGTTGCTGGCTGAGAATCCTGAAAAATCAGAAGAACCATGCACTGTAGAGAAGCTCAGCTGAGACTTCAGAGTAATCAAAAGAACTTGTTTAAAAATCAAAACTTTTGTCAAAAAAAAAAAAAAAAAAAAAAAAGATTTTGTCCTCATCCTGTCTGACAATTTTCATTCTCCTTTCATGGCAAAAGGATTAAGTTGTTCAGCTTCTTGCAAAACAGCCAATGGAAACAATTGTTCCATATTTTGATTTTCTGTTGGTTACTAGGGGACTGGATCAAGTTCCCAGAGTTATCAGTCAATGGAATGGTGCTGGACTCCTGGACAAGACAACAACGGGACACCAGTATTACCACACCAGGAGTACAGCATCATCCCCTTGACAGATATCTCAGCAAGCACAACCCAGCCCACCAGTAACCCAAGAAAATAAAAATATGGAAACACTTCAAGATATCTGAAAATAAAATAAAGTGCTGGAAAAGGGGCTATTTAAACCTCATAACTGGAGCAACTTGGTTAACACTATTACTGAGCTTAAGCAGTTTTGCAGGAAACTGAACTTGAAAGTCTTTTTTCATGAAAGTGGAAAGAAATTTGGATGAGTCTGGCAGGATGTGGACCAAATCTATTTGTTTTCAATAAAGTGTTGATTTCTAAACAAGTTATAATTACTTGATTGCTCTGAAGTCTCAGCTGAGCTTGTCTACAGTGTATTGTTTTTTCTTCCAGACCTGTGGAGTGTTGATTGTGGCTAGTCATCCAAGGTGTATAAAGTCAGTAATGTGGCTATAATGAGTGGGTTTGTACTGAAACAGCCTATAGATAAAAGTGAATGACCAAATCAGTAACTGTTGACCTGCTGTAATACAGCCCATCCTACCACATTTGGCTCCACCCATTCTGTTACTTCCTGCAGACCCCCCATACACACACACTTGCTTTGAAGTCACCAGCCACCACTGACCTTTCTATAAATATTAAAATGCACTCAAACCCAGAAGTGCATTTTTGCTAAACCTTTACAAACAAATTATTATATTCTGGAAACGGTACAACTTAGACACATGTTGTTAGAACACTTTTGTTAACTAGACATAAGCTTTCACATGACAGCAACAAATTCCTCCGAGTGCATGTTTGAGATATTTCTACAATCAGCCAAATGTTTCATACTTCTGTAATCAGGAACATAAACAGTGGATATCTCTCAGGATGTGCAACACTGTGCAAATATCAATGGCAGTTTTTTTCAACATCATCTAAGATTTTACCTGATGCATTGCAATAGTTTTAAGTTACTTAGTTTTTGAGGTTCATATGGAAATATTGCCTATTTTCTTAACTGCTAACAAACAAGTAACATTATCTCCAGTATAGTGCGACATAAATAAATAACTTTTCTGTCTCACACCATGGCATTTCATATCATACCCCTCAATATCATGTACATCTCTCCATTACGAAAATATGAATAAGTGGGAAACGCTGATTAATTTCTCTACTGCAGGACATCATAAATTAACTATCTTGGTGTCATTTTGTTCATTACTCCTTGCCCTTCACAATGATACAGGTTATTAGCTGGCAAGTTAAAGAACACAGACCCAGAAAATGTCTACATGCTACAAGGCGGTAGCGGTGTTAACTGGAAGTATACAAAAATGTTGTTATAAACTTAATCATAAAATGTACAAGGCAAAAGGGTCATGTAACCAGCACCCACTCTTAGACCTTGCTTCCTTTTTCAAAGAATGATTATCGATCCAGTTGTGGAATTTTTTCATAAAAAGATAAAAGCATGACGTTGCTTAATCTGGAGATGGAGCTTGTTTCAAACAAATACGTCTCTCCGCCATGATTTCCTGAAGTAGATTTAGAGCCATGGTTCTAGTGTTTGCTGCACTGTTTTACTTGTAGACACACGAGGTCTTGGACTGCTGCATCTCCAGTGGCCTGGAACGCAAGGCACAGATCACACCTAAGGAGTCTATGGGGCAATGAATACAGAGACAAGGTCTCCGGCCTCCCAATAGCTCTGTTTTTTTTTTGTCAGAAATCTTTTGAGTCTCTCCAACTGCTTAACCTGTTAAGTAAAGCTGCATCTCAAAAGGCATCATATTATTCAGTGATGGGCATAATCAATACAGAATGTAGAGGAATAAGGACTTCTCTGGATTTAGAGGATGCACCTTTGTGATCAGATGTGCCAGATAGAAAGATTTCCTGACCAATGTTCTATATGGTTAATCAGAGGACTGGAATGTATCTACCCATGTGTCAAAATCTTTCACAATACCTTCATTTTGCACTCTGGTGTTTTTTTTTATTATCAGCTGGATGGAGGGTTTGTTTGTTAAATGCAACAATATTGCATTTTAGCATTTACTTTTAGCCCATTTTCACAGCACTGGCTACTAACATGCAAGTTTACTTTGTAGCATTTACATATCAGAAGGGGATTTAAGATGCCAGTTTAGAAATATCTTTAAACTTGGTTAATCAAAGCTCCCCATTTTTGACTGCAAGATCAAAGTATATGCTGATTCAATATTCTGGTATTTGTCAACATCTGTAAGGCCAGTTGCATTCCAAGTTAATACTAACAAAGAAACCATTCTGACAAAAAGCTATTATACTCCTATACATTATGTTTTTTGAAAACTTTTCCAACTTGTAATTTACAAGCACATACTAGTTTATTCTTCTCATATATATTAGAAATGGTCACTCATACATCCATCCATCCACCCTCAACCCCTTTTCCCATTTTGCACATGGATCGGGGGGCCACTTCAGCAGCGACAATCATCTTGAGCCAAGGTTTACAACCTACAGGTGGCTAGCATTGCCACGGTAGTTCATTTGTACCACTCACTTGCACATACACTCTCTCACTTATGGCCAATCCACCTACTGCACGTCTTTGGAATATAAGAAAAAAACCACAGCACCCAGAGAAAACCCATGTGACCGCAGAAGGACATGTGGACTCTGCACAGAAGGCACTCCAGCCGGGGATTCGAATTGGAGAACTTCTTACTGTGGTGATAATGCTACCCGCTGCACCACTGTGCTGCTGGACTGAATCATTGCAGGAAAAAACTTGTACCCATCTTCCGACAGAAGAACTCATCAAAGTTATTAAATTCTCCCTCCTCTGCTGGGAGCCTATTCACTATTCGGACAGGCTTTCCACATTTCAGATAGGAACTCTTTCTCGAAGCCCACATGGCTGCAGTCACTCTGTTTGCTCATACAGAACATGAAAGTGGTATTCATATGTAAACACTCAGACAACATAATTTACACCAACCTTTAAAGGCCATCAAAACTATCTTATGTGGCTTTCAAGCATATGAAAGTACATTTTCTTTCTCTAAAACCTGTGTTCTCTGAGATTTGAAAGTGAACTAAAACATATTCTAAACTTTCTGTTAATGCATGCACGAGTCAAGAGGGTATTTGCAAGAAGGTCCTGAGTCAGAAATCTGCATTTTAATATTTTAACAGCTTTATGAAATAATCACTAAAGACAAAGTCAAACATACAGTTATATGAAAAAGAAAACATATTAACATATTCCCAGTTGTAAACATTATATATCACATTTGTATAATCATCAATCCAACATTACATAAATTACTTAATTCCTGCCTTCCTTTAAAACGCCTCCTATAAAACATTTTTCTGCATGTACTGTTCTCACAATTTCCATTTTTTCAATGTAATTTGCTACTATCCTTTTCTAAAGATTCCAATTCCAGGTCCTTTGTCTCTGTTACAATATTCAATACTTCAGAGTTGGTTTAAAATTTGATTTCCATTTTCTAGTAACTACTTTTTTGGCAGCCACCACAATTAAACTTAACAAGGCCTTACTGTGTCTAGACAATTCAGATCCTGTATCTCAGCTCAAAAAACAATTTCCTTAGTTACAGCCATTTGCTCACCCAATATTTCTGACAGAGTGCTATGTAGAGAATTTTTAGGGTCTGCCAATTTATTATACTCCCAAAACATAAGTTCCCAGTTAGCTCTTTCTTATAGTTTCATAGGTTGTTACTAGGCTAACAATCACTAGGGCCCTTGCAAGCCTAGCCATGCATCCTAAATAATTTGGGTCTCTAGTATCATGCATGTCTATATAGGTGGGGTACTGATATAGGGTATATGTTAGTAGTGAGGTTTTTTTTGGGAGGGGGGGGGGTATTAGGATAACTCTTCTTATTGACGGCCTCTGTCCATAAGGGACATGGGGGGTCAAACCATAGGTAAATTTGCAATTCCCCATCCAGTTGTCAAAAGGTGTATGAATAGGGTCAATGATTAACTCTGTTTTACACAGATGGGGAGCAGATTCACATTTTCCTATATTTTTCACTTCAATATATTACTACCTAGACGTTTTTACTTATATTTTATAATTACCTAAACACTAAAAATCTGTAATAGAAATGCCTGCATTGGCATAAAATGCTATACTATATAGTAAGGAAACACACACTATGCTACTTTTTCAGTGACTTTCTACAAGCTTGATTTAATAATTCTTAGCCAAATGTTGATCACTTGAATCTTTAATCAAAACAAATATTCTTCAGTGGCAAGGAGAATTCCACTGTATTTGTGAAAGGAGGAGAACATGTTCTCATTCACTCTGATGAGGAAATGGAGAAATGAAAATTTCCCAATTCATTTTAGTGATTTAATGGGAAAACAAAAGTTACGTTCTTACCATAACATTCCATCTGTGTTGTCCATTTTCATTCTTCCTCAACATATGGGTTTCAGATCCAACTGGGCCACTTTCCAAGCTTAAGATTCAACGTTCAAGCTCCTCCTCTTCATCCCATAATGCCTCATTTCTCCAGATTACATCAGATCAAGTTTGTTAAAAATATACACCTAAGGTACCTACATAGTTAAAGCAGAAGAAAAAGGTTCAGGGGCTGAACACAGGAACTACAGTTACTAATAGAAACCAACTCCATCAGATCTAATAGAAAAAGGCCTGGGAGAGGGAGGGTTTGGAGGTTGAGGAAAAATGAAAATGGGGAACACAGATGGAACGTTATGGTAAGAATATAACGCCTTTATCTGATGTTGTCATGTTCATTAGTCCCCAGCTACAGAACTGTAGGGTAGCCCTCATGGAAGGATATTCTTAAGCACTGTAGAGCCAAAAGCAGCTCTATTCCCAGAGGTAATGTCTAGTTTGTAATGAGAAAAAAAGGTATGATACCTTGACAAAGAAGCAGCTATACAAATATCAATTGACATTCTCAAACAAAAGGCTTAAGAAGTTGCCATCGATCTGGTAGAATGAGCTTAACACACCCTAACAAATACATACTTTTGATAAATAAAACAAAGGAGATGCAATCTCATTACCATCTGACCAGATTAAGTTTGGTAACTGCTGTACCTTTCCTAACCTTTGAAAGATATGAACAGCTGGGCAGATTTTCTGAAGGATTTTCTCTCAAGAAAAACGTTATTGCCTGTGATCATCAAGAAGATATAGCATGTATTCTCCCTTGTTCTGAAAATTGGGGAAGAAAACCAGAAAATTAATGTACTGATTGACATTGCTTTCTGTGCCCACTTTAGGTAAAAAAGATGGATTGGTCTGCAAAGATACTTTGTCTTACAGAAGATTAAATAAGGTGGTTTAAGAAGAAAGTTTGGAGCTTGGAAACTGTTGATGTGATAGCTACTAAAAAGGCCGTTTTCCAGGACAGAAACTTTAGATCCCTCTTAGCTGCTAATTCAAAGGGGGGGAGCTTGTAAAACCAAAGTAAGATCCCAAGGGTGAGTTGGATCCTTGATTGGGGGGGGGCGAAGTAAGAAGGTGCCTCTGAGAAAAACCTTAAATAGCTTAAAAGAAGCAAGAGGACTTTTCTCCAGTGTGGAAATGCAAAATGGCTGCCAACTGAACCATCACCATCGAATAGCTGGCTCCATTCTGGAAGAGGAAATCCAGAAAATCTAAAATCACAGTAACAGAGGCTGTAAAAGGATCTATTAGCTTCTGTTGAGCCGAAATGGAGAATCTTTTCCATTTGCTCTTGTATATTTTTCTGGTAAATGCTTTGTGAGCTGAATCAGAATGTCTCGGACCGGGAATGAAAGCCTGGAATGTCTAGCCATCATTGGAATTTGAGAAACAATGTGGTCAATTTCAGACCTTGAAGATTCGGATGTGTCTGCTCCGAGGGGTGGGACAACACGTCTAGAAGTGGTTCCAGTGTCCATGGAGAACAAATTAGATGAGCTCAGAGGAAGGTAAACCAGACCTGGCAAGGCCACAAAGGAGCAATGAGGATTACTTTCCATTTCAACAGATAACTTTTCTGAAGGAATTTGTGAATCGGGGTTAAGGAGGGGAGAATGCATAAAGTAGACTGGGAGGTCAAGCATGGACTAGAGCATCTATTGTGGACTGTCCCTGAGGAAGGATCAAGGCAAAGAACTTGCTGCATTGTTGTTGAGAGCAGAGGCAAAGAGATTGCAGCAAGGTTGACTCCACTCGAGGAAGATCATGTTTGCCACTGACTGGTTTAGAGATCACTTGTGAGGCATCAGTAAGGTTCTGTTGAGCTTGTCCGCTAGAATGCTGGACTCTCCCAGAATTTGCATTGTGACTAGGAAGTGGTTGGTAAAGATCGCCCATTGCCACACTCTCACTGCTTCTCGACACAGTGGGTAATATCTGGTTCCCCCTTGCTTGTTGATGTACTACACTATGGACATATTGTCCATCTGAATTGCAATGGTCCCCAGAGGGAGAAAGTTTTGTTGTGCATGTAATGCCAGAACCACTCATCTCCAGGATGTTGATATGCAAAAATCGGTCTCCTGAGACATCCATGTGCCTTGGACTTGTCCATCCCCCCAGCCCAATTGGGAGGTGTCCGTAGTCAGCGTGACATTAGGCAGAGGAAGAACAAAGGGATGACCTTGGTTGAGTTCTGAGGAATGGAGCCACCAGAGAAGGGAATCTTCGCACACCCATGACAGTTTTACAGGTTGAGTCAGATGATGTTGATGCAATAACCAATGTACTGATAACATCCACTGTAGGATTCCCATATGCAAGTGTGCTGTAGGTAGTAGCATTATCATGGCAGCCATAGAGCCTGATGCCCTTAGTACTAATTTTACTGGAGGGAACGGAATTGCTAAGATCTGGAAGACAGTTTCACAGTGGATACAGTGTCTAGAAGTAGAAAAAAAAAAAAAGAAGCCATGTCTTACTATAATGTTCCATCTGTGTTGTCGATCTTCACTAATCCTTGACTGTGGGCTCGGTTCCAAGCCTCAGAACCAACTCACTAGTTTACTTCAGCTTGTGCCTTCCAAAACTCTTGAGCTAGGCTCTACCCATAACGCTCCTCTCTAAATTATCTCAGATCACGTTTGCCTAAAATAGTGGCAGACAGATAGAAAACAACAGTAAGAGACCAGCTCTGTGTCCCTACTATGAAGCAGACTTTGGAAGTATTTGGTCTACTAAGAGTCTTAGGGTCAGGGGAAGGGGGGGGAGGGTGTCACGAATTACTGAAGATCGACAACACAGATGGAAAATTATGGTACGACATAACTTCTTTAATTGATGTTGTCAGTCTTCACGTAATCCTTGACAGTGGGAGAGGGTGCCAATGTACCTGAATCTTGGGTGGTCTCATGACAGAATATTCCTGAGCACCACCAAACCGAATGAGGCAGGCCCCCTAGAGACATGGCCCAGTTTGTAATGAATAATAAAGGTATGAGGAGATACCCATGTAGCTGCTGCACAAATGTCATCCAAGGAAGCTCTAGCATGAAAAACTGCAGATGCCGCTACAGCTCTAGTTGAATGAGCTTTCACAGGACGTGGAGGATGGAGACCTTTTGAATAATAAAGGTGATAAAATCCCCAAGCCATTTGCCTAAGATAACCTTGGAAACTGGGTTACCTAAAGGAGGTGAGGAAAAGGCAATAAACAAATGGGCAGATTTTCTGACATCCTTTTTTCTGTGAAGGTAAAAACGTAATTGCCTATAAACACCTAATAAATGTAGACATTACTCTCCCCTACTGGAGAAATTAAAAGCCAAGCGAAAGCACAATGCGAAACACTTGTGAGTGAAAGTGTGTCTCGATACCCTAAAGCCACGCTTGCCAGTACCGTAGATATGTTACCTAAACTAATTAATGCCAAGAAATTGGAGAAATCCCAATTGTGCAAGCATTGGCAAATGTGTAGACAGAAAGAGCCAAAAATCTTTAAAATATCACTATCATCTAGTTTTGTATTCCAATAATCTAAGTCAATAACTGCATTCTTTAATTCAATTTCTTTATTGATATATTATTAGTCATGGTAGGCGAGCACATAATGTTTTATTTCAAGCTAAACAAGTGTTTTTATATAACATGTTATTGCAATAATAAAAAGTTATGTACCTACCACAATATTCCATGTTTGGTGTCCTTCATCTCGCCTTCCATTTTGTTGGTTGGGTTCAGAGCTGATCCTCTGCTCTGACTCAGCCAATTTACTATAGCTCGAGAACTTTTATTGCCTCGAGGCTACCACTTATCCCAACATGCCTAGCGGCAGCTACCCAGATCTCATTTGTAATAGCCCACACTAGACATATGTAGTAAAAAAAACAACTTTTATACCTCAAGGTAGGAAGGAAGGAGGAAAAGACAATGTAAGGTTAACTAGCCTGGTATGTCAGTAGGAAACTCAGCCAGTGTAACCAGTAAAGAACTCCTCTTGAACCTCCAGGAAGGGGGAAGGCGGGGGGCCGCAAGAAGGAAGGAGAGACGAAGGACAACAAACATGGAACGTTATGGTAGGTACATAACTTCTTTATGTTATGTTGTCCCATCTCGCCTTCATTCTTGCTGGTTGGGACCGCATCCCCAGCACCTGGTTCTCATGTAGCTCGCTCACTGGAACAAACTCTTCAGGACCGTGGAACCAAAGGATGCCCTATTCCAGGAGACCACATCCACTTTGTAATGAGACAACAGTATAAGGATTTGCCCATGTTGCTGCTGCACAGATTGAATCTAAAGGCAATTTAGCTTGGAAGGCAACAGAGGTGGCTAAGGCCCTGGTTGAACGCCCTCTGGGTCTTCCTGGAAGTGTTTTTACGCAAAAAAAAAACGTACGAGTAAGTGATTGTGTCTGACAGTCATTTTAATAAAGTCACTTTAGAAACTGGATAACCTTGCTTATTGTCAGCAAAGGATATGAACAATTGCTCTGATTTTCTGAGGTCTTTGGTCCTGTGTAAATAAAAATGTAATTATCTATGAACATCCAGTTGGTATAATCTATACTCTGCCTTGTTGCCATAATTGGGGAAGAACACAGGAAGCTCAATGGACTGATTTAAGTTATACTCCGAACAAACCTTTGGCAAGAAAAAAGGACTGATCCTTGGAGAGACTACCTTTGTGAAAAATGAAATATAGCAGGTGAATAGACAAAGCCTGTAATTCAGAAACCCATTTAGCTGAGGTTATAGCAACCAAGAAGAGGGTTTTCCAAGATAGAAACTTCAAGGTCAAGATGCTGCTGGTTCAAAAGGGGAGAGCACCATTGAAGCTGAAACCAAGTTTAGTTCCCGGGGGGGTGGGGGGTCTCTTACCAGCGGCCGTAAAAGTGTTGTACCTTATAAGAATGCTCTGCACAACTTATGGGACATAATGTTTGAACCCAAGTCTCCTACATGAAAATTGGAGATTGCAGCCAGTTGGACCCTAATAGTAGCTGCAGCTGCCCCTTTTTCGAAGGTTTCTGCCAGAAAGTGAAGAATCTTGTGAACAGGAAAGGATCAATGTTATTACTTCCATGTTCTAGTGTAAATCCTTCGAGTAGTGGGCTTATGGGAGGACACTAGGATGTGTTGTAAAGCAGGGGAAATGTTTGGGAGCCTGGCTAAGACTGGAAGTGGAGTAAGCAAGCAGCCACCTTGAGAGTTTGAAGGGATGGGTGAAGCCTGCCTGACTGATGTGTCAGGAGGTCCAGAACTGGGTCCAGTATCCGAGGCTCCAGTTGAAGGTGATGGCGAAGAAACGGAAACCATATTTGACGAGGCCAGTAAGGAGCAATGAGGATGAGTTTGCAACCCAACAATTTTGCTTTCTGAAGTACCTTTGGAATGACAGGGAAGGGTGGAAAAACATATAGCAGTCCCGGAGGCCAATTGTGAGCAAGTGCATCCCTGGGTGACTGTCCCGGAGACGGAACTAGGGCAAAGTAGCTGCTGCATTTGTTGTTTAGGGGAGTGGCAAAACGATCGCAGCATGGCTGGCCCTATTTGCTGAAAAACAAGTCCGCAACTTCTTGCTTCAGGGACCACTCGTGAGGCATGAGGATAGCCCCGCTGAGCCTGTCCGCTATCATGTTGGATTTTCTGGGAATGTGCATTGCAATCAGAAAACGTTGGGAAGACATTTCCCATTGCCATACTCGAAGTGCCTCCCGAAACAAGGGGTAAGATCTGGTTCAGCCCTGCTTGTTGATGTATCATACCACTGACATTGTCTGTCTGGACTGCAATGGTCCCTGTAGACAGAGTACTGAAGCCCTTGCAATGCCAGAAGCACCGCTCTCATCTCTAGAACATTGATGAGCAAATGGTACTCGTGAGGTTGCCACATTCATTGGACTGTCCATCCCAGATAATGCCGCCCCCCACCCTATCTGGGAAGCGTCTGTGGTCACTTTCACTACCAGATGCAGGTCTAGAAAGGGTCTGCCCAGAGTCATCTGGGGGGAGACCAGCCACCATAGTAGGTCCTTTTTGCAAGATTCTGTGATCAAGATCGGGTGACATTAGCAATTCCTGGAAAGACCACTGAGCGAAAAGAAGCCACTGTAGAATCCACACGTGGAAGTGTGCTAAAGGAACTAGCATAATAGCTGTAGCCATTGAGCCCAGTACTCGTACGACTTGTCTTGCCTGAACTTTCATCTTCTTTATGAGAAAGGAAACTTGCTGACAAATGGTTGACACCCTGTCTTGAGGCAGTTTTGCTATCATGCGTCTTTGTATCTAAATCTGCCCCTATAAAGGTAATAAACTGACAAGGCAGATTTTTCATAGTTTATAGTGATGCTTAACTGGGAACAAGTTTGGATTGTGTAGTCCCGTGCTTTGATTAGTTGATGCTCAGTGGTGGCAGTGAGGAGCCAGTCATCTAGATATGGAAACACCTGGAATCCTAGATGCCTCAGGTGAACCATGACCACTGCCATACACTTGATAAACACCCTGGGGGATGTGGTGAGATCAAAGGGCAGGACCCTGAATTGATAATGACTGGCTCCCAGACGAAAGCGTAGGAATCGCCTGGATTGCCGGTCCATTTTTATATGGTAGTACGCATCCTGGAGATCTGTAGAGCACATCCAATTGTCCTGACCCAAAAAGGGAAGAATGGACTGCAGTGTCACCATCTGGAACTTTGTCTTTTTTACCGATTGGTCTCCAGTCCCCTGTCTTTTTTTGAACTAAAAAGAACCTAGAGTAAGTTCCGGATCCGATTTGGTCAGCAAAGACTTCATGAATGGCTCTTTTTTCTAGCAATCTTTGAACCTCTAGGACTGCATGACCCCGAAGACTGGGTGGAACATCTGGGATAGAACGTCTTTCTTTTGATGGGGACTGAGAAAAGGGAATTTTGCAACCCCTGGATATTATCGAAAGTACCCATACTGGGTACAGTGAAAGTCTGCCCCCGACTGCCTCCAGAGGTGGACAGCTGGGCCTCCCTTCAGGAGTGCTGGAAGGGCCTAGCAGAGAAAGCATCTCTGTTGCGCTGCTGTTGCGGACCCCCCTCTGCCGCGAGGGCGAGGTCTTGTTCCATTGTTGTTTCCCCCTCTGCCCCTGGGGGAAAATCACCACGTGCGTCAGGCGAAGATCCCTGGGATTTTCGGAACCACATTTTTCCACTCTTCTGACCTTTAGGATAAGGTCTAGATGGAGTAAAAAAAAAAAAAGCCTACGGCACAGAGTGTCTTGCCATCCTGTTCACACCTGGTGAGAGTCTCTTATCAGAGGCCCAAACAAGGACGAGCCATCAAAGGGGTGTTGGTAAAGGAAGACTTAAAAGGTTCCACAAATTGACAAAGGCACATACAGGAGTGTCTGCGTAAAGATACTCCGGTATCTGCTTGCCCTACTCGCTCCATCTGCTGCATAAGAAATGAGCCTCATGGAGGAGTTAACCACTGAGGTCAAGGTCACAAGCTGAGAAGCTGCCCTGTTCACAATTCCCTCAGCTGTAGGATTTGCAGGGCATCTCCTAGCTCCTTCAGGAGATCCCTTTGAAGTCATGTGAAGTGCCATAAGTAATTCAGCGATCTGAGAAAAAGGTCGCTGAAGAAAATATACGCTTCCCATATCTGTCCATCGTATGAGACACTCTGTTCGGCAGATGGACAGATGAAGTTTCCGCAAGTTCCTTCTTGGTGGCTGCTGCCACCACCATGGCATCAACAGGGAACCCTTTGGATAGGAAAGACTTATCTTCTGGAGCTGTAATAAATTTGTTAGGTCTCCTAAGAACTGGTTCCATGGTCTCTGGAGCGCTCCATGCCTTTCGACTCACTACAGACAAAAGTGGGTCGAAAGGTGGAGACACACAAGAGGTGGAGGGTCGGGAACCAAATGCGTCCAGGTATACAGACTCATCCTCAGAAGGGGCTAGCGACTTCCAGCCACCCCTCTGTCTAAAGATTTCCAAGATGTCTGAAAAGTAGACATCCTCGGAGGGGGACCCTTCCGATTCATCCAAGTCCGTATCCAAAGTGACAGACTCGGGAGTCTAGATGCTTCCTCTTACACTTCTACCAAGGGACCTCCTCTGAACGTTCAGGGGAGGTTTTGGAAGAAGTGAGGTCACCCAGTGGGGCATCCTGGGGCACAGGTTCCCTACGCTTGGCAGGAGGGACAAAAGCCGGCACAGGCACCGAGGGAGGAGCCAATGGAGCCAAGGGTGGAGTAGTCTCAGGAGACAGCACGCTCATCACCTCAAAGGTGCCACGGTCCAGAGTTGAAGGAGCCGCCAGCTCCAAAGAGCCCTGAGATCTCCTTCAAACCAGGAGTGAAGGCTCTGAGGCCGATGTAGGAGCCGAGCTCACCTGCGCCAAAGCTCAGAGAGGGAGAGCGGGGTCGGACAAGGGTCCGATGCCACTTCCCCTTGGAGCCGGCGAGAGCTTCAGTGCCCAGATCCCTCGATGGACTGAGACACTGAGGAGATTGGAGGGGTCGTCGGAACAGATAAGGGAGAAGAAACTGGGGCCGACAGTTGCACTACCATGACCTCTATGCACTCCAGCTCTGAGCTCAAGACTGTCAGAGGAGGAATCAATGGAGAAGCTGGGAGGGCCAAAGGAGCCAAATCCTTATGGGCTGGGCGCGAAAGTAACTTAGCAAGTGCCTGCAACTTGAGGAGTCTGTTGACCAGACTCTCCACGTCATGATCCAAAAGTCTGGAGGACCGCGAGGAGTGTGAAGAGGACCGGGGACTGCCCGCTCCAGGTTGCAGCAGAGGAGGAGACTGTGGAGTGGAGCGTACTGGCTCCAAAGAGGGAGATCTTGATCTCTTATGGATCTGGACTGGCTCCAAGGACACAGATGGAGCCGCCGGAGACTTGGCTTTGTCAGAGCCAACACTGGGGGCCGACAGAGCTGAAAGCGTCACAGTGAATTTTGTCTGTTCCGAGCTCGGAACCAATGGCTTGGAGCATTTCTCAGACACTGGCTGGCTGAGGACCCTGAGACGAGGCATTGTGGAGGTTCTTCAGGAGGCTGCGTAAAATAAGCTTATTTTTTCTCTCCTGCAGGACTCTAACTGAAAGCATGACAGATTGAGCAAGAGTCCTGCAAACAGCCCCTAAACAATAAATGAAATTCATCTGCACATTCATAAGGGACATTTTCTGGCAACACGAGTCACATTTTTTAAACCCAGGGGGTTTTGACTCTTTAAACATAGTGAGCACTAGCCAGGAAAAATTTCACAGAGAAAATAGAATTATCACTAACAGCCTACAACAAAGTAGAAGCAAACAGGCTGATAAAAAATAATAAAAAAAAGAAGTTATGTACTCACCATAACGTTCCATCCGAGTAGGTAAACTTCATTTGTCAGCAACCTGTGGGTTTCGGATCCAACACGGATCCGAGCCGGCAGCATACCAAGCAAAAAGATCTGTGCTCCAAGCTCCTCCCCCTTACCCATACTACACTGCAACTTCCTTCCAATCCTCAGATGGTGTTTGCCACCTGCACATAATAAAACAAACAACCTGAGACATCTGACTCAAGGACAAAGTAAAGCTCATAAGTCCAAACCTCGAGTTCAGCTAAATAACCATCAAGGTCAGGGGGAAGGAGGGAGGGACGGCTGCTGACAAATGAAGTTCACCTACTCAGATGGAATGTTATGGTGAGTACATAACTTCTTTATCTGAAGTAAACTTCATTTGATCAGCAACCCGTGAGACAGAGTCCCCAGCTACCCAAAATCTTGGGAGGCCCTTAAGGAAGGATATTCCAGAGCACTGCAGGGCCAAAGGCAGCCCTTCCTCTAGACACCAAATCCAGTCTATAATGAGAAATAAAGGTGTGAGAGGACGCCCAGGTAGCCGCTGAACAAATGTCATCCAGGGAAACTCTAGACCAGAATGCAGCAGAAGTTACCATAGAACGTGTAGAATGAGCATGAACTCCCATTGGTTCTGGTAAGCCAGACTCTCTCTGTATGCTTGTAGGATACAACTCTAAATCCACCTGGCAAGAGTCACCTTTGAAACTGGTTTCCCTAGAAAAGGCTTAGCAAAGGAGACAAAAAGTTGATCAGATTTACGAAAGACAGCCGTCCTGTGCAAATAAAAACGTAACTGTCTGTGAACATCCAGCAAATAAAGTTTATATTCTCCTTTGTTCTGGAAATTAGGGAAAAAGACAGGCAAATTAATGGACTGATTAATTGTTCATCTCAGAAGAAACTTTAGGGAGAAGAGAGGGATTAGTCCTGAGAGATACCCTATCTTTATGAAACACAAGGTATGGCGGTTCAATACAGAGAGCCTGAAGCTCCGACACTCTCCTGGCTGAAGTAATGGCTGCCAAAAAATCCGTCTTCCATGACAAGAACTTCAGATCAATGGATGCTGCGGGTTCGAACGGAGGTGCAACTAACTCCTGAAGAACTAAGGTCAGATCCCACGGCAGGGATGAACTTCTAACAGGGTGTCTCAAAAGAAAAGTGCCTTTTAGAAAGGTCTTACAAATTCTGGCAGCAGCGAGGGAACCAAAGTTGTCTGCAATATGGAAATGGCAGCCAGCTGAACCTTCACAGTAGATGAGCTGGCCCCTTGCTGAAAAATATGAGACAAGAATTCCAGTACCGCTGAAATAGGAGCAGCGAAAGGATCCAAGTTATTTTGTGAAGCCCAAATGGAAAAACATTTCCATTTGCTACTGTAAATCTTCCTAGTAGAGGGCTTATGTGCCGTCACCAAGATAAACTTGACTAGGGAAGAGATACCGGGAGTCATATCAACTAGGGGAACTGGATCAGCCAAGCTGAGAGTTTGAGACCGTCCAGGTTTGGAGGAGCCATTCCCGAGGGATAAGAAATCAGATCCGGAATGGGATCCAAGATCCAGAATGAAGCTATGAGATAAGACTGCAGGCAGGGGAACCAGACTTGACGAGGCCAGAATGGTGCTATGAGGATAGCTCCCCAACTGGCGTGCTTTCTGCAAAAATTTTGTTGTAAGCAGAAGTGTAGGATACGCATAAAGAAGACCGGGCAGCCAAGCATGGACTAGAGCTTTTCTGGGGGCTTCCCCCAAAGGAGGAATTAGAGAGAAAAACTCGCTGCACTTCGCGTTGGAAGGCAATGCTAAGAGATCGCAGCAAGGCTAACCCCACTTGAGGAAGATGTTTTGCTACACAAGGATTCAGAAACCACTTGTAAGGAGAGAGGATAGTTCTGCTCAATTTGTCCGCCAGTATGTTGGACCGTCCCGGAATGTGCATTGCTAACAGGAAGCGGTTGGTGATCGCCCATTCCCAAACTCTCATGGCTTCTCGGCAAAGGGGTAAGACCTGGTTCCCCCCTGTTTGTTGATATACCAGACCACTGACATATTGTACGACTGGATAGCAATAGTCCCCGGAGGAAGAGAGGCATGAAGGGCCTGCAACGCTAAAAGGACCGCCCTCATCTCCAGGACATTTATATGCAGGGCGGTCTCAGTCCGAGTCCACGTGCCTTGGACAGTCCTGCCCGCACAATGCCTCCCCACCCTAAGCAGGAGGCATCCGTGGTCATTGTGGCCTGGGGTAGGGACATAAAGGGTCGTCCTTCCCAAAGGGCTCAGAATTGAAGCCACCACATGAGGGAGTTCCTGCAAACCCTGCTGACAGGAATTGGGAAGTCTAGAGGGTGGTGTAGAATAGACCACTGGGCTTGCAACGTCCACTGTAGAACTCTCATGTGCAGAGCGTAAGGAATCAGATTGATAGCTGTTGCCATGGACCCCAAAGCTCTCAGGACTAATTCTGCTGGGGGAGCATGGGACTGAAAGAGGGCTAGTACATGCAGAGTCATGCTGTGAAGTCTGTCTGACGTTAGGAAGGCCCTGGCCTGGAGGGCATCTATCCTGGCCCCTATGAAGTCTAACACTTGAACAAGCTGGAGGAAAGACTTCTTGACATTTATGGTGATCCCCAACCGGGGTGATATCCGGAGGAAGAAATCCCTGGCTAGATAAAGTAGATGCCTGGTGGGGGCGGTGAGAAGCCAGTCGTCTAGGTACAGGAAGACCTGTATGCCCTGGAGCTTCAGGTGGGCCGCTACAACTGCCATGACCATGGTGAACACCCTGGGAGCTGTGGTGAAACCAAAGAGTAGGACCCTGAACTGGTAATGACTGGCCCCTAGCTGAAAGCGGAAAAACCTCCTGGACCGTCTGTCCATCAGAATATGGTAGTACACATTCTTGAGGTCTATGGAGCACATCCAGTCCTCCTCCTGCAAGAGGGGCAGGATGGATTGGAGCGTGACCATCCGGAATTTCTCGTTGGTAATGAAAAGGTTCATTGTTGACAGGTCGAGAATCGGCCTTAAGTCCCCCATCTTTTTTGGCACCAGAAAGAACCTGGAGTAGATGCCTGATCCGGACTGGTCTGGGGGCACATGGTGAATGGCTCTTTTTTCTAACAGCTTTTTTATTTCCAAAGCCGCAGCCTCCCTTTGAGTGGGTGGGACATCTGGGAGGTGCCTTGAGTAAGGGGGCTTGTTTATGAAGTGGATTGAATAGCCTCTGGATATTATCTGAAGCACCTAGCGATCTGTCGTGATGGACTCCCATTGAGCCAGGTGACTTGAAAAACACCCCCGACTGCCACCAGAGAGGAGCAGTTGGGCAACCCCTCAGAGCTGCTGTGCGGGTCGGTCAGAAAAGGGTTCCCGTGACCCGAAGTTCTTCGGTCCCCCTCTGCCTCTGGGCCGGCGTCCACCTTGTCCCCCTCTGCCTCTAGAGGAGGAGGAGGAGTCGTCCTGAGCATTCCGGGCCTGCTGAGATTTCTGGAACCACATCATCTTCTGCCCTCACTGGTTCCTGGAGAAGGACATTTGAGGGGTAGAAAAGCGGATTCAGACGGCTGGCAGCATTTTCACATCTCTCTCTCTCTCTCTCTGAACCAGCATCTCGCGGACGGTCTTCCCAAACAGGGTCGACCTGACAAAGGGTGCATTCGCGAAGGACGCCTTGAAGGACTCCGAGAAATCACAAAGTCGAAGCCAGACTTAAGGCGATACCAGACCTGAAAGCTCTAGAGGCTCCCTCCGTGGCATGGGAAAGTAGCCGCATAGAAGTATTAGACACCAACGTGAGAGTGGCAATACGAGCCAAGAAAATCCATTTATCCTCGGCCGACATGGTCTCTGGGGGAGACTCAGCATACTCTTTGACCAGGTCCCGATGCAGTCTGAATACATGGGCCAAGTAATTCAGCACCCTTATAGAGAGGATAGCTGAAGCAAAAGTCCGCTTTCCAATACGGTCCATTGTCAGAGACTCCTTGTCAGGGGGATGGACCAAAGAACTTTCCTGGGTGAGTTTCTTTTTGGTGGCTGCCGCCACCACCATAGCATCAACCAGGGAACCCTACTCCACAAAGCTCTGTCTGCAGGGGGACTAAGAACCTTATCGGGCCTTCTGGTTATTGGCTCTACAGTGTCCGGCTCCTTCCACACCCTGGTGGTAATCGGGTCGGCTGGGAGGGGCACCAAAGAGGTAGATGGGCCGGTGTCGAACACCTTCAGGAATACAGACTCGTCCGAGCAAGGTTTTGGGCGGACCACTCCCCCCTTTGGCAGAGTATTTCCATAATGTCTCCAAAGGAGACATAGTCAGGGGGTGATCTGGGGGAACCTTCCTCTTCCTCCAAATCTGTACCCTCTGCGAGGGACTCAGGGGAATCCAAGAGCCTTCTTTTGCACAGGCGTTTGTGAGGGACCTCCTCGGGGGGGCTGTCCGAGGGGGGCTCACCAACAGATTCATGTTCCCCCAGGGGAACTGTCTGGGGCATCAACGACACAGGGCTGTCCCTGAGGGGACTGGATGATGGAGGACAAACAGCTGTGAGGGAGCGGGGGCAGACCCCGAGGAAAGAGTGAGGGGTCTCTATCCTCCAGAGAGAACCCTCTCCACCACGAACGCTGAAGGGGAATCGGCCTCTCCAAGACAGGTGGTCGGGACTCTCGGATCAGATGAGGGGATCGGTGCCGGAGTTGAAGCGGTCAGACCCGAGAGGACGGTGTGCTCAGACTGCACAGGAGCCGAAGACACACTCACCCCCCCGGATCTGAAAGTGGATCCGATAAGCTCGAGGGCATGGCCGGCGTCGAGGTAGCAATAACCATCGGCGCCGACCCCCTGACTCTGGGGCTCCTCGGATCTGAAGACTCCGAAGAGGGGGGGAGGAGGCAGCAACACTCCCATCTGCAGCTGAGTTTGCAAGAATTGATGCATCATCCGGTCCACATCTGCCTCCGAGATACTGCAGGTAGAACTGGAGGAAGCCGCCGAAGCCGGCCGGGAGGGCGACGAGGCATCGACCTCGATGCTGGTCGGGTCTCCTCCTCCGGCTCCGGAGAGAAACGTAGTGAATGGAGCCGTGGGAAGGAAGGCTTGGAAACTCTCAAGGGAGAAGAGACAACTTTAGCGGGAGGGGTCCAGTTCTGCCTGCCGCTTGCGGCTTCTTTCTCTCTCTCTCCTTTCTCTCTTTTTTGTCCTTCTTGGCCTCTAGTTCTCCCTGAGACAAGGTGAGAGGGTGAGTCCCAGACAGGGGAAGAGGGCCGGCTGGCTAAGCAGCCACAGCTGTCGCTACAGAGGGGGAAGGAGAAGCTGATTCCGCGGGTAGAAGACCCACCAGAATCAACTTGTTCCTCCTATCCCATAAGGCTCGGGGGTTGAAGGCCGCACAGATCTGGCAGCCCGAAGAAAGGTGTGGAACCCCTAAGCATATCACGCACTGAATGTGACCATCCACTGGCGATAGCTTATGGCCACACTCAGAGCACTTGGAAAAAGTCACTTTATGACTTTCGGCCATACTGTAGACACACACGCATACCTGAAGGAGGGAAAAAGGGGCCTACTAAAGGATTGACAACTACCAAAGGTGAAGGGGGGATAAAGGCTAGGGAGAATGGACACCTGAAGAAAAAAACTAATACACACACACAAACCCAAAAACTAGACTAAAAAAGAAAGTTGGCAGTAAAAAAAATTGCTACACTTGCCTGGAGCTCAACTAATCCCGTGCTTGGCAAAGCCGCGGCAAACGAGATCTGAGGATTGGAAGGAGTCTGCAGTATAGTATGGGTAAGGGGGAGGAGCATGGAGCTTTTTGCTTGGTATGCTGCCAGCTCGGATCCGTGTGGGATCCGAAACCCACAGGTTGCTGAACAAATGAAGTTAACTACTTCAGATATATATATATATATATATATATATATATATATATACACACATATACATATATATATTTTATTTTTTTTTAAAAGGAAGTAGTAGTAAGGGAGAGCGCCTCTAACTTAAACGGCGACTTCCCCAATGGAGAGACCAACTTAAACGGCAATCCCAGTAAAGGGTGAGGAAAGGGAAGAACCCTCTAAATTAAATGGGCTCTAAGGGGAAAGAAAGGCCTGAATAGAAAAAAAAAACGACAGCCAAAAAAACACCACAACAAGGAAAGGGGTCGTTAGACTAATGGGGAAAGATACACACAAGTGACTCAATATAACCAGTAAATATATGAAAAAGTAGCAATAACTAGAAAAAAAACACAAAGTACTTAGCCTGAGCCAGTAGTAGCAATCTTGACGCTGCGAGAGAGATCTGGGAAGCTGCTACTAGGCATGTTGGGATAAGGGGTAGCCTTGAGCCAGCAAAAGCTCTCGAGCTATAGTAAATTGGCGGAGTCAGAGCAGAGAACTGGCTCTGAACCCAACCAGCAAGAACGAAGGCGAGATGGGACAACATAACATCTAGTGTTACAATAAAAAACATTTTTCAATGTCATGTTTTTATTTCTTTGCTACAGTACATTACAAGTATTACAGTACCCTTGTGGGTTCTTAAGTTAGACCTGTGGAGCTGAAAAAACTTTTTCATAGGAGGACGCGGGGGTGTGTTTTTGTGTGAATGTGTCCGAGAGGTTGTAAGTTGGGTTGTGTAGACTGGCAGAGGAAGTAGTTTGTGTGTGCGTGGGTAGAATGTGCTGCTTATGATGAAGGGAATAGGAGAAGTGGTCAGAGGGTGGGGCCTAAAAGGAGGCAAGATAGTTGACAGGAGTAGAAACCTGGTTTGAATGTAAACTGACGAATGGTAGCTGGGGTGGGCGGGCTGTGACTCCATTGAGACAGAAGTGTGGGGTGTGTGTATGAGTAGGCTGTGTGTGTTATGTATGAAGGGGTGGAGCTAAGGGCAAAGGAAATTTGCTGAAAGGAGTAGACCAGATGGAGCTGACCAATAATCAGAGATTGGGCGGGCAGAAATGATGGGTGTGGCTGGGGAAAGGGCTGGGCAGGTGACGTATGGCGGAGGATTGGTTTGAGGGTAGAGCAAAAAAGGACAGAGTAATGCAGATAGGGGTATTTTTGAAAATTCAAAAAATGCGGACCAATAGATGGAGTGAGCTGGCCAAAAAGCAGAGATGAGTGGGAGATGGGCCCAGGTTTTTTGCAGTGATTCGCAGTGCGGTGAATCTGAAATGGATGTTTTATTAAGAACACTTTAGAAAATCAATAAGTAAAAATAAAGGGCGTTTTCTGTGTTGGTCTTGTGTGTTCCAAATTTCGGACTTTTACTGCCTAACACAATTTAGAAGTTGGGAGTAAAATGTTTTTTGGAGATAGTCTTTTGGAATGGCTTTGTTAAAGCACATATTAATGAAATGAATTTAGAAATAAATTACTAAAGGATAAATAATGCATGCTAACAAGAAAAGGGGGGTTCCCGATATTGAAACCAGGCTCGTGGATCGGTCTGGTCATTTTTGCAAAAATAGATGGAGCTAGTGCTTGGGAAGAAGAAAGGGATCGAGAGTTTTTTAGATGGGTGTGTGCTGAGTGGGGAGAAGGGTTGGGAGTAGGGCTATATCAGTAGAGATTGAAAAAAAAAAAAAAACAATGTTGAGAAGATAGACATGGAAAGAACAAGGTGAACTTGTGAGGAAATTGGGATGGGACGGGGATGCTCTGTGGTGGTGGTGATCTTTTTTCTCGGATAGGGCCGATCTGCCTTTGGGTTCATTAGTAACGGAATTAGTATGGTGGTTTTGGAGATACTCAGTATGCTAATTAACCGTATATTAAAAATTAAAGTGGGCCTTAGGAGAAAAATCTATACTGCGTGGTGGTTAATATGTTAAGTGAAAGATTCATTCCACTGCGAATCACTTCAAGAACCTGGGCCCATCTCCCAATCTGTTTTTTGGCCAGCCCACTCCATCTATTGGTCCTCATTTTTCAAATTTTCAAAAATACCCCTATTGGCACTACTCCCTCTTTTTTCACCCCTCCCCCAGCTAATCCTCAGCCATACATCACCTGCCCAGCCACACCAATCATTTCTGCCCCCCCTCCAATTAATGGTCAGCTCCATCTTTACTCCTTTCAGCAAGTTTCCCTTGCCCTTAGAACCACCCCTTTCATACGTCACACACCACGCTACTCATACACACACCCACGCTTCTCCCCCAGTGGAGTCACAGCCCCCACCCCCAGCTCCCATTCGTCAGTTTACGTTCAAACCGGGTTTCTACTCCTATCAACTCCCTTCCCTCCCTTTAGGCCCCACCGTCTGACTATTTCTCCCATGCCCTTCATCATATGCAACATATTCCATCCACGCACACAGACACCCTCTTCCTCCGCCAATCTACACACCCCAACTTACAACCTCTCAGACGCATTCACACAAATACACCCCCTCCCGCGTTCTCCTATTAAAAAGTTTTTTCAGCTCCACAGGTCTAAAGAACGAACCCACAAGAGTACTGAAATATTTGTACTATCGCAAAGAAATAAAAATGTGACACTGAAAATGTTTTTTTTACTGTAAATAGAAGTTATGTCCTTACCATAACGTTCCATGTGGAGTGTTCATCTCGCCTTTGTTTTTACACATGGGTTCGGAGCCGATCCTCGGCTCCGTGTCGGCCGCCTGCAAGCTCTGCATCGAGAAGAAGCTCGAGATCACCTAATACCCACAATCCCCCTCTGCCTTTACCTCAGATCTAGTTTGCAAGCAAACCAGCCATAGAGAGCACACACACATACCAAAAATTTTACCTAATGATAGGATCATCTATATACATATATACATATATATATATATATATATATATATATATATATATATACACAAGTGTATCATACAATACAACTAATGCAACTGCAGAAGGAGAATACTCCAGACCAGGCACCAAATCGAACGTTCTTCCTAAGGGTGGGAAGGGTGGGAGTAAGAACAAAGGCGAGATGAACACTCCACATGGAACGTTATGGTAAGGACATAACTTCTATATGTGAGAGTGTTCAATCTCGCCTTTGTTCTTACACATGGGTAGCGTCCCTAGCACCATGATCCTGAGGAACTCACGGGAGAACGTTCTTGAGCACAGTGGAACCAAAGGTTGCCCTATCCCTAGAAACCCTGTCCACTTTGTAATGAGAGATAAATGTATGTGGTTTAGCCCAAGTAGTAGCCGCACAAATCGTGTCTAATGGTAAGCGAGCTGCGTGAGCTAAGGATGTAGACACTGATCTCGTAGAATGTCCTTTAGGTTTGAGCGACAAGGTTTGATTAGAAGCCTCAAACGTATGTGATACAATCAGTTAGCCATTTGGAAAGAGTTAGTTTCGTAACTGCTACACCCTTTATGCTGTCAGCAAAGGCTACAAACAGTTGATCAGATTTCCTGTGATCTTTTGTTCTATCCAAATAAAATCTGAGTTGTCTATGGACATCCAATTTGTGCAACATATACTCTAATTTATTAGAGTGATTTTTGAAGAAGGTGGGTAATTCAATGGACTGATTAATATTATTTATAGAGCAAACTTTGGGGAGAAAGGATGGATTAGTGCGAAGGGATACTCTGTCAGAGTGGAAAATTAAATAAGGGTGCTTAATAGAAAGAGCTTGAAGCTCATTCACTCGCCTAGCGGATGTAATGGCCACCAGGAATAGAGTTTTCCACGATAAAAATTTCAATGGGCAATTTGAGGCTGGTTCAAAGGGGGGCAACATCAATTTAGAAAGTAAGAGGTTCAAATTCCACGGTGATGTAGGAGTTCTAACTGGTGGTCTGATATGAAAAGATCCTTTTAAAAAAGCTTTACAAAGTCTGTGAGCCATAATAGGCGCACCACATTCTTCCACATGAAAGTTAGAAATGGCAGCCAACTGCACTCAAAGTAGCAGGAGAAGCTCCTTCATGAAACAATTCTGTCAAAAACTCCAAGATCTTGTTCAACGGAGCTATAACAGGGTCCAAATGATGTGAATTAGCCCAGAAGGCAAGCGTTTCCATTTAGTGGTGTAGGTCTTTGTAGTGGAAGCTTTATGAGAAGCCACTAAAATATTCTGAACCTCGGTGTAAGGAAATCAGACCTGGCTAGAAAGGGAGCGGAGCAGCCAAACTGCTAGATATAGTGCTTCAGAGATGGGTGTGGAACTCCTGACGTCTGAGTCAGTAGATCTGCCTCAAGGTCCAGCATCCAAGGTCCCGAATGCGGTGATGCAATAGAAAGGGAACCAAATCTGACGAGGCCAGAATGGGGCAATGAGGATTATCGTCCTCTGAAGGTTGTTGGCTTTCTGCAGAAACTTTGCAATCAGGGGAAAAGGAGGAAAAGCATATAGGAGACCCGGGGGCCAATCGTGCACCAGCGCGTCCCTGGGGACTTCCCCTGGAGGGGGTAATAGGGCAAAGTAGCTCCCGCATTTGGCGTTCATTGGAGACGCAAACAGATCGCAGGAAGGCTGGCCCCACTTGCGAAATATCATGTTCGCAATTGACTGTTTGAGGGACCACTCGTGAGGCAACAGTATTGCTCTGCTCAGCCTGTCGGCTATGACGTTGGATGACCCCGGGATGTGCGTTGCGATCAGAAAGCGGCCCGTGGACTCCGCCCATTGCCAAATTCTCATGGCCTCTCTGCATAGTTGATAAGACCTGGTTCCCCCTTGCTTGTTTATGTACCAGACTACGGACATGTTGTCTGTCTGAACTGCAATTGTCCCTAGAGAAAGAAGGGGAGCAAAGTGTTGCAACGCTAAGAACACTGCCCTCAACTCCAGAACATTGATGTGCAGATTGTACTCCAGATTGGTCCATTCGCCTTGGACTGTCTGTCCCTGAAAGATGCCCCCCCACCCTATCAGGGAAGTGTCCGTGGTTATCGTCGCTGACTGTGTGGGTAGAACAAATGGTCTTCCGCTGGAAAGGTTGCAAGTCTGAAGCCACCAAGTTAGGTGTGATTTGCATGTGTTTGTTATCAGAATTTCGTGTGTCAGAGGTAGCTGTTGGAATGACCATTGTGCAAACAGTAGCCATTGTAGAACTCTCATGTGCAGTCTTCCCAATGGTATCGCAATGAGAGAAGCTGCCATGAGACCCAAGACCTTCAGAACCAGCTTTGCCGGGGATTTTTTGGACGACAGGAGGAGAGAAATGTTGTTTTGAAGTGCGACTATCCTTTCTGTAGGAAGCCTTAGAACCAAATGATGCGTATCTAATTCCGCTCCTATGAATAAGATATGCTGTGATGGCTGTAGTAAAGATTTTTCGAAATTTACGGAAATTCCGAGGTGAATACAAAGTTGTAGGGTGTAATCCCTGGCCTGTATCAGTTGGCGCCTGGTGGTGGCAGACAGGAGCCAGTCGTCCAGATCACGGAAACACCTGGAATCCTAGGCGCCTCAGATGAGACGCTACCACTGCCATGCATTTGGTGAAAACCCTGGGGCTGAGGTCAGACCAAAGGGCAGGGCCGAAACTGGTAGTGACTGGCTCCCAGCCGGAAGCGCAAGTGATCCCTGGACGCCCTGGCCATTTTGATGTGGTAGTATGCGTCCTTCAGATCTATTGAGCACATCCAGTCGTCCTTCTGTAGGAATGGAAGGATCGATTGAAGCGTGACCATTCGGAACTTTTCCTTCCTGACAAAGGTGTTGAGGTTGCTTAGGTCCAGAATCGGCCTCCAGTCCCCTGTCTTCTTTGGAACTAAAAAGAACCTTGTCCCGAATCCTATTTGGTCCGCTGGGACTGGTTGGATGACTTTTTTCTAGCAGCTTTGAAATTTCTATAGCTGCTGGGTCTCGCAGATGGGGTGGTACATCTGGGAGTTTTTTCTTTGGAATGGGGGTGGATAGGAATGGTATTTTGTAACCTCTGGTAACAACGCTTTTTACCCAGTTGTCTGTAGTAATGTTTTGCCAGGCCTGAGGGTATAAAGCTAAGCGACCCCCAACTGCCTCCAGAGCAGGACAGTCGGGCCTCCTCTCAGGAGTGCTGGAAAGGTTTACCAGGGGGGGTATCCCTGTCACCTTGGTTTTGCGGACCCCCTCTGCAGCCAGGGCGGCGTCTTCCACCTCTGCCCCCTCCTCTGCCTCTAGAGGGGCATCACCCTGTGTGCCTGGGAAAGATCCTTGGGGTTTTCGAAACCACATTTTCCCACCACGTTGCCCTTTGGGGTACGGTCTGGAAGGGGTGGAAAAACGGACTCCGACAGCAGACAGAGTCTTTCCCTCCTGTTCACACCGGGTAAGGGTCTCCTTTACTTTAGGGCCAAAAAGTGTGGCACCATCAAATGGGGCGTTAGTAAAGGAAGACTTGAAGGCTTCCATAAGCGAATATAAGCGCATCCAGGATTGCCTACGAAGAGCAATCGCTGAAGCCGCTGCCCTACTCGATCCTTGACTGCGTATATCAGCCTCATGGATGAGTTAACAATGGATGTAAGGGTATTTAGATGTGCCGAAACTTTCTCTGAGACCGCAGCATCTGTAGTACCCTGGAGAGTATCTCCCAACTCTTTGACTAGATCCCTCTGTAAGCGTGTAAAATGAGTCAAATAGTTCAGGGACCACATAGAAAAAGCAGCTGAACTAAAAATGCGCTTCCCGTATCTGTCCATAGTCCTAGAATCTCTGTTAGGCGGATGGACAGATGAGGAAGACTCCGACATCTCCTTTTTCGTGGCCGCTGCCACCACCATGGCGTCCACTGGAACTCCTTTAGTGAGGTAAGCCTTGTCTTGGGGTGCAGTGATGTACTTATTAGGCTTCCTAGGGACCGGTTCCACTGTGTCAGGTGTCTCCCACGCCCTTCGAGCAATCAACTCCATTAACTCATCGAAGGGCGGAGTGACCCAGGAGGAGGAAGGGCGAGCACCACAAACTGACTCATCCTCAGAAGGGGGGAGGGATTGCCAGTCACCTCTCTGCTTCAGGATCTCCAAGATGTCAGAAAAGGAGACATCTTCTGAAGGTGACTTTGGGGACCCTTCTGACTCATCCAAGTCAGTATCGGATGTTAAAGATTCTTGTGGAGAATCTAAGTGTCTCCTCTTACACAATCTTTTCCTAGGGACCTCTTCGGGGGGAGCATCCGAAGAAGCCTCCGAGGAAGAGGGGGCACCCTCCAGGGGTGGCTGAGACACCGGTGCTCGACGCTTGGATGTGGCCGTTGGTGCAGAGGAAGATAACGGTCCTTTATGGGGAGGAGGCTGCTTCTACTGATGTGGTTGTCTGGGTAGACAACACCTTCCTCATGAGATCGAAGGCCCCGAGTCCCGAGTCGAGGAATCTCCGGTTCGAAGAAATGGGAAGAATCCCGAGACAGGCACGAAGACATCGACCCGAGGGCGGAGCGAATCGATCCAAGCCGAGGCCCGGAGGAGAGTCGGAACGAAACGTCGGTTCGACTCGCCCGGAACCAAGGACAGATCGTCTGCTCCGAGACTCCGGTACCGGATCCGGAGTCGAGGTGAAAGAACAGACCGAGAAAAGGGCGGTTCTGGCCCGAGGGCTCCACAATCAGTAGATCAACCTCTTCCGGCTCCAAAGACTGGACAGGTCTCGGAGGAGGAAGGGATGGAGATAATGGGAGGCCTTCAAGTTTCGACACCAACTGGGTGGAAACCGAAATAAGCTTGGATAGGGCCGAATGTTCCAATAACTTCTGCACCACACGGTCCACATAGATATCGGAGAGCTTAGAAGAGCGTCGAAGGAACCGAAGCGGAGCCGACCTCAATAGTGTCGGGAGGGAGCTCCATCACGGTTCCAAGACTCGAGGCTCGGAAACTGACAACAGTTGAACACTCGGCCCCGAAGTCTTTGGAACCGGTGATCTAACTTTAGTCGAAGAGCTCGGAGCCGATGATTTGGGCTCCGACGTCTTCGATTCCTTCGAGGACTTGGATGCCTGGTCAGAAGCATCCAGAGCCTCCTGAAAGGAAGGTTTTAATAAACCCCTGTCCATTAGTTTCCTGCTCCTATCTGTCATGACCCTCCCACTGAAAGAATGACAAATAGAGCAGTCTTCTTGCAGATGGAGAGGGCCAAGACAGTAGACACAGGAACTGTGGTTGTCAGTAACTGACATTTTTTGCCCACATTGGCAACGTCTGAACCCTGATTTGGCCTTTTCAGACATGTCAAAGTAAGTAGAAAGATAGTCAAATCCAGAAAAAGAGTCAAGTCCGGTAAAATTGTCAAATCCAGTAGTGAAGTCAATCCGGTTGTCAAATCCAATAAGGGGTGGTAGGCCCCGAAGATAACTCTGACTAAGTTTTATAACTTTAACGGAACCGAGATTCCCTTAACCTTACCACACTCACACAAACTATTATTAAACAGCTTATAACACTAAAGTACCAAAGAAAATACAAGAATAAAATTCTAAATCTTATCTGAGGTGCTCGAGCTCGACCCAGTGATGCGAACGCTGCAGCGGCAAACTAGATCTGAGGTAAAGGCAGAGGGGGATTGTGGGTATTAGGTGATCTCGAGCTTCTTCTCGATGCAGAGCTTGCAGGCGGCCGACACGGAGCCGAGGATCGGCTCCGAACCCATGTGTAAGAACAAAGGCGAGATTGAACACTCTCACATCACTAGTTTTACTGCAATAACACGTTATATAAAAACACTTGTTCAGCTTGAAATAAAACATTATGCACTCAACTACCATGACTAATAATATATCAATAAAGAAACTAAATTAAAGAATACACTTATAAACTTGGATTATTGGAATACAAAACTAGATGTTTAGTGATATTTTAAAGATTTTTGGCTCTGTCTACAAGTTTGCCAATGCTTACACAACTGGGATTTCTCCAATTTCTTGGCATGAACTACTGGATAAATTAGGAAAAAAGACTGGCAGGTGTAAGGTTGGATTAACATTGGATTCCGAAACAACTGTTGGCAAAAAGTAAAGATAAAGTCCTGAGGAAAACCCTGTCCCTGTGAAACATTAAATGGGGGCTTGCAGGACAAAGCTTGAATTTCTGATACTCTTCTGGCCGAAGTAATAGCTAACAAAAACAAAGTTTTCCATGTCAGAAAGTTTAAGTCACAAGTAGCTGACTGTTCAAAGGGGGATAAAGTTAGAGACTGTAGGACCAAGGGTAAACCCCATGGAGCACTGGGTTCTTTAAACTGAGGCCTGAGCATTAGGGTTCCTTCCAAAAAGGCCTTAACAAGGTTTATGTGACATAAGTGAAGAACCATCCAAACCAATAATGAAGTTAGATATTGCAGCCAGATATACAAAAGAATGGTAGAAGCTGAAGAACCAGATGTAGAACGGCCAGAAAATCCAATACATTATCCACAGCAGCTGCATAGGGGTCAACAGCCCATCTAACAAAGTTTTCCCCCCATTTGTTATGGTACAGCTTTCTAGCTGAAGGTTTATGATGCGTCAAAATGACTTATTGGACCAGTGAGATAAGTGAAGAATGCCTGGCAATCATGGGAATTGGTGAAGCCATGCAGTCAGCTTGAGATGTTGGCGATTCAGATGAAGGTTTCCAAAGTAGGTAAGGCCAAATGAAAGGAAACCAAACTTCTAGTGGCCAGGACGGGGCAAAGAAGATTACTGTGTTCTTCAACCTCTTGGATTTCTTTAGAAACCAAGATATCAGGGGAGTTGGTAGAAAAACGTACAGGAGACCGGGGGACCAATCATGGAGAAGAGTCTCTACTCGACTCCCCCACAGGGGTATTAGGACAAAGTAAGTGCTACACTTGTTCAGGGGGAACACAAACAGATCGCAGCAAGGTTGGCCCCAGTGGTGGAAAATCTTTTCCATCACCAAAGGGTTGAGACACCACTAGTGAGGCATTAGAATAGCTCTGCTCAACTTGTCTGCTATCATGTTGGAGCTCCCCGGAATATGCTTTGCCGTGAGAAAGCAGTTGGAAGAAATAGCCAACTGCCAAAGTCTGAGGGCTTCTTGACAAAGTCGACAGGATTTGGTTCCTCCCCATTTGTTGATGTACCAAACCACCGACATGTCTGCCTGAGCTGCCACTGTTCCCAGGGGAATGGCATCTTGAAATGCTACTAACACTAACAGCACCGCCCTTCATCTCTGGAACACTGATGTGGAAATTGGCCTCCAGTTGGGATCAAGTGCCTTGGACTGTCCTTTCCAGATAAATTTGGGAAGCATACGTGGTCACTATGGCTTGGGGCTGTGGAAGGAGGAATGGACAGCCCAAAAGGATCTTGTTGGAATGAAGCCAATAAGACAGGTCCAGTTTGCAACAATTGATCAAAAGTGATGGGATAACGGCTGATTTATTAATGACCATTGGGAGGCCAGAAGCCACTGGAGAATCCACATGTGATATCTGGACAAGGGAACTAGAGTAATAGAGGCTGCCATCATGCCTAGTGCCTGTAGAATGAGTCTGGCTGCAATACTAATCTGTTTTACTTGTGACCTGATCTTTTGCAGCCTCTGTACTGGGAGTGAAGCAATTCCCGTAACTGTGTTTAACAGAGCTCAGATAAATTCCAGCTGTTGTGTAGGTACCAGATGTGACTTTTTGTGATTTATTGTAATGCCTAATGAAATGCAAAGATGAAGGATGTAATCTCTTGCATTTACGAGTTGTTGCCTAGTGGTAGCAGTAAGGAGCCAATCTTTTGAGAAGGAAAAAAGTGAAGGAATCTTCTGGAGCATTTGTCTATTTTTATATGGTTGTGTGTGTCCTGAAGATCTGTAGAGCACACCCAATTGTCTTTTTTCAAGAAATGAAGTATACACTGTACAGAGACCATCTGGAACTTGGTTTGTTGAACTGTCTAGATGAACTGGCTGAGATCCAAAATAGGTCTACAGTCTCCTGTTTTTGTGGGCACTAAAAGAATCTTGAATGAAACCTGGA